>NC_039359.1:53456045-53514427 GCF_003573695.1 Papaver somniferum
TTTTTATCTCAATCACTCTAATTCACCCCTAACATTAGTAACAACTTGGATCGTGAGCCCCACCTAATCACTTAGAGAAACATAGTTTAAAAACAAAACAAAATAAAAACAGAAGTGAAAAGGACTCAACGAGATATGGTGAAACTATCATGTTATTTCTAACACCTGAGCTCTGTGCTTTTATGAATAGACTCTTTAGATGTTGTCATCTAGTCAGATTGGTTCCTCAACTCCTACAACCAAAATGCTTCCATCCACTTAGATTGGTAAGTTCCATCCTTAATAGGCATAAATTTCTAGGCTCTGGAGTTTAATTATGCAACTAAAAAGTTTCTCCTATACCCCCAAACTTAAATCTAACATTGTCCTCAATGTTCCAAAGGTGAAATTAAAAGTATGAACAAGGAGAAACTGTTACCATTTGAAGAAAAAGAGATAAGGAAAGATATTACCGTGTCGCATGAATATTGGGTTACCTCCTAGGAAGTGCTAAGTTTAATGTCTTGATCCATACTAAGTAAGGATTAGTCACCTCATAGAATCATAAAGTAATAGCCGAAATATCTGTGGGTCATCAAAACCAAATAGACCTATCACAAGTAAAAGGAATCTGCAACCTGTCAAGAAAATAAACAAATAAAGCACACCCTTGTCTAGTTTCCTGTTTAAGACAACTACATCTAGTTGTGGTTCAGGTTCAGGATCTATAACTGGGTCCAAATAAAATATTTTCATGTGTTGCATTTCCTCATAGGTTAGATCCAAATGTTCAGGTTCTAGAGTCTGGAAAAACTCAAATAGAAACTTAGAAGAAGATAATAATACCTGAATAATTGAGGATCCTCTAAGTCAATCAGATTTGACATATACAGCTGACCACAATGAGAGTGGTGATCTTCCTTAAACAAGTATGTCGATCCTAATCTCCTAAAGTAATTAGGTTTAGTCTCAAAACTTAATATCGACACATTTGAAAATCAAACATTCCCACATTTGGAAGAAAAATATTTGGTGGGAAAACAAAGTCAATCTGGGTATCATAGCCTGGGTAAACCACATCAACCAGAGGATGGGTTTCTAATAACTGAAATTTCTTGTTGACATCACTAGGTTCAAAAAAACTTGTATGAAGATAATCCTATAAAATGGTTGAGGCATATATGTCAAGTCCCAAGTGAGGGACCTTTCTAAGAGTTAAATCACAAGGAGAATGATAATCACCCCCAAACTTAGAGTTTTCAGTGTGTCTAGAAAGACTAGTCACAACTTCCCTAATTTCAAGGTCATCTAATTCATAAAAATGGTCAATTGATTCTTCTAAGTCGGGTACATCCTCACTCATCTCGACGAGTTCATTTTCTTTTTCTAAGTCTATTGTTTCTAAATCGCTAGACTCAAAATATACTCGTTCCTCCAAACCATTATTAGCATCGTAATCAAAAGGAAATACTACATCGTCTAAAACGGGGGTATCTTTAGTCAAATCCTCGTCCTTTTGAATAGGTGAATAATTATTAAAATTATTTGGATTTGAACTAGAAATAATATTATTATTAAGCTCAGTTGGAGTAGAAAATTCTTGATCACTATGCCTATTTATTTCAAATTCTTCATCAACACTATCCTCATCATAATCATTATAATAACATGAAAATGGTTGAACCTCATCTAAACAAGTAGTGTAACTAATTTTATCCTCGTCATCTTGTTTATGCAAATAACTATCCTCATTTTCAAGGGTATTATTAGAGACACTGTATTGAAAATTAAGATTATTTCGAGCAATTCTTTTGTTCGTCTCATCTATCAGCTTGAGGGATTCCTCTATAGAAAGTTTTCTTTCGTCATAAACTAAGTTATTCATCTCAGCTATCCTACGTGTCGACTCTTCTAATTTCCTGAGAGACTCTTGTAAAGGAGAAATATAAGAATTTTGCTCATATGACCGGTACGTATGTGGATAGTAATTGGTCTCACCACGATATGGACCATAATCTTCAAAAGGCTGATGTTCCCAACCACTATTCACACTATGGTCAAAGTAGTAACGTCCATTTTGAAACTCAGTCGGATATTCGTTGTATTGGCTATTGTAATACCAGTTCGACATTCCACTACAGGGGTGTGAGTTGTCACACAAAATAAAACCCATTGACAGGGGATTCGTGGGTGGATAGAGTCTTACCTCCCGTACCAGACGGGCGATGAACCGTTGAAGTCGACTCAGGCCACCGACTCCAATGTCAGTGTACGAACCCGAGGGGCTGAGACAGCATCGTAACTGTCGTCCTTCCCTGCAAACAATTTATATTTAATTTTTAACCCTTCCTTAGGGTTTCAAAATAATAATAATGTCCAGTCCAAAAATAAAAATGTCCAAAAAGGAAAAGAAAAATAACAAAAATAAAATCCTATTTACAGTTTCTGAAATAAACAAAATAATAATATACAAATCTTCTTCTTCACTCCTTTCAGATTCCTCTTTTCTTTCCTTCTTTGGCGATGCTTTCCTTTAATAGCCTTTTTTTTTCCTTGTAGCTTCGCTGCAAATCTGAAAAGAATCGAAAAATACCAAAATGCGTAAAAAGGAACAAAAAAGAATAATCAAAATAAAAATAAACCTAAAACAAATCTAAATACAAATCCGCGTCGGCGACGTCGAAAATAGATGTAGTTTTGAAAGTGATAAGTAGAAGTTAGTTCAACTCGGACTTGTGTAGACTCGATTCTAGACTTAAATATTAACCCTAATAAATGTATACAAAAAGATGATATCAATATCGGAGAAACTGGGACTTATGATTCCACCAAACCTCATATCATGTGGTTCAACAATCAATTCTTAGTCAATTATAGCTCTAGTTTATTGACTCTAATTCTTTGTCAGGGTAGATGTTAAAAAATTAACTGTAAATCACTAGTATGATGCATCAAAAGCACTTAGACCAAGCATACATCATCATACGACTTCACAACTAATTAAGAAAAATCATAAAACGATTAAATTAATGCAAAAAGTCCTAAAAAGAATTAAACATAATTACCACACGCATGAAATATGGCTTTCTCCACCATCCCAGTGTTGGGGTTTAGCTCCTCATATCAAAAACAGGTTCAAAATAATAAATCTTGGCTCAAAAGGTGTTTTTATTGAAGAGAATGTGTAAAACAGCAGATCTGCAACGGTGTATAGATGTTACAGAAGTCACCGTTACAGTTCGTGTTGCAATACTGAAGATATACGTTACTAATCAACTATTACAGGATCAGGAATTTAAGACCCTAGAATACGACTGTCCTGCACAGCTTAATGTTCTTCAGCTGTTAAACAACGACATTGTTCTGCGACTATTTTCCGTGCGTCAATGTTCTTCGCGTTCTTCCTCTTCAGCAACAGCAGCAGTAGCAGAAACAGAGTTTGGTAACGCTCTGATTTCTTCTTCTCTGGCTCTCCTTAGGTCCCCAAACTCTCGACACCTCTTCTATATGACCCAATACATCTATTTATATCAAAAATACCGATTAAATCTCTCCCAAATCTTCCAAAATCTCTTTCCTTCTCTTCACGGCCAAGTTGCGGCAATTTCTTGTTTTAGAATTTCTACGCGTTTCTGAGCTTTCATTTTTATTCTAAAATCTTCCTTAGATATATACAAATCTTTGGGAAAGTTTACAACACTATAATCCTTGGAAGGCACTAAAGAGTCTCCTTGGTTGGCATACTTATTGACTACAGGAGGAAGTACCCTGATGCGAAATTCGAATTGTTGTACACGAGTTTGCACTCAAGCATACTAAAATTCATATATAAGTGACAAAACTCTACTCAGATAGTTGCACTATGGACATCAATATCCGGAGTCGAAACTAATCACATGGATATAGATAAAAACATAGATGGTTTTGATGTTTACTAGGTGAACGGTGTTTCTCATATCTGTCTGAAGGCATCCGCCAAAATGAACCTATCCTAATGGACTGAGATACTAGTCTGACTAATATCAACACACTAGCATATACAAGGGAACCAGTGATTGATAATCCTAACTTTAGGTCAACACAACTGGCATATACAAGGGTTCCAGTGGTCGACTTTATTGAATTTATTCCAGTTGGTCTGATGGTCTGGTCTCAATTTCTCCTTTTTTTTTTTTTTTTTAATCTCAATCACTCTAATTCACCCTAACATTAGTAACAACTTGAATCGTGAGCCCCACCTAATCACTTAGAGAAACATAGTTTAAAAACAAAACAAAATAAAAACAGAAGTGAAAAGGATTCAACGAGATATGGTGAAACTATCATGTTATTTCTAACACCTGAGCTTTTATGAATAGACTCTTTAGATGTTGTCATCTAGTCAGATTGGTTCCTCAACTCCTACAACCAAAATGCTTCCATCCACTTAGATTGGTAAGTTCCATCCTTAATAGGCATAAATTTCTAGGCTCTGGAGTTTAATTATGCAACTAAAAAGTTTCTCATATACCCCCAAACTTAAATCTAACATTGTCCTCAATGTTCCAAAGGTGAAATTAAAAGTATGAACAAGGAGAAACTGTTACCATTTGAAGCAAAAGAGATAAGGAAAGATATTACCGTGTCGCATGAATATTGGGTTACCTCCCAGGAAGTGCTAAGTTTAATGTCTTCAGCCAGACTAAGTAAGGATTAGTCACCTCATAGAATCATAAAGTAATAGCCGAAATATCTGTGGGTCATCAAAACCAAATAGAGCTATCATAAGTAAAAGGAATCTGCAACCTGTCAAGAAAATAAACAAATAAAGCACACCCTTGTCTAGTTTCCTGTTTAAGGAAACTACATCTAGTTGTGGTTCAGGATCTATAACTGGGTCCAAATAAAATATTTTCATGTGTTGCATTTCCTCATAGGTTAGATCCAAATGTTCAGGTTTTAGAGTCTGGAAAAACTCAAATAGAAACTTAGAAGCACATAATAATAACCTGAATAATTGAGGATCCTCTAAGTCAATCAGATTTGACTTATACAACTGACCACAATGAGAGTTTATTTTCCTTAAACAAGTATGTCGATCCTAATCTCCTAAAAAGTAATTAGGTTTAGTCTCAAAACTTAATATTCGACACATTTGAAAATCAAACATTCCCACATTTGGAAGAAAAATATTTGGTGGGAAAACAAAGTCAATCTGGGTATCATAGCCTGGGTAAACCACATCAACCAGAGGATGGGTTTCTAATAACTGAAATTTCTTGTAGACATCACTAGGTTCAGGAAAATGTGTATGAAGATAATCCTGTAAAATGGTTGAGGCACATATGTCAAGTCCCAAGTGAGGGACCTTTCTAAGAGTTAAATCACATGGAGAATGATAATCACCCCCAAACTTAGAGTTTTCAGTGTGTCTAGAAAGACTAGTCACAACTTCCCTAATTTCAAGGTCATCTAATTCATGAAAATGGTCAATTGATTCTTCTAAGTCTGGTACATCCTCACTAATCACGACGAGTTCATTTTCTTTTTCTAAGTGTATTGTTTCTGAATCGCTAGACTCAAAATATACTCGTTCCTCTAAACCATTATTATCTTCGTAATCAAAAGGAAATACTACATCGTCTAAAACGGGGGTATCTTTAGTCAAATCCTCGTCCTTTTGAATAGGTGAATAATTATTAAAATTATTTGGATTTGAACTAGAAATAATATTATTATTAAGATCAGTTGGAGTAGAAAATTCTTGATCACTATGCCTATTTATTTCAAATTCTTCATCAACACTATCCTCATCATAATCATTATAATAACATGAAAATGGTTGAACCTCATCTAAACACGTAGTGTAACTAATTTTATCCTCGTCATCCTGTTTATGCAAATAACTATCCTCATTTTCAAGGGTATTATTGGAGACACTGTATTGAAAATTAAGATTATTTCGAGCAATTCTTTCGTTCGTCTCAGCTATCAGCTTGAGGGATTCCTCTATAGAAAGTTTTCTTTCGTCATAAACTAAGTTATTCATCTCAGCTATCCTACGTGTCGACTCTTCTAATTTCCCGAGAGACTCTTCTAAAGGAGAAATATAAGAATTTTGCTCATATGACAGATACGTATGTGGATAGTAATTGGTCTCACCATGGTATGGACCATAATATTCAAAAGGATGATGTTCCCAACCACTATTCACACTATGGTCAAAGTAGTAACGTCCATTTTGAAACTCAGTCGAATATTCGTTGTATTGGCTATTGTAATACCAGTTCGACATTCCAGGGGTGTGAGTTGTCACACAAAATAAAACCCACTGACAGGGGATTCGTGGGTGGATAGAGTCTTACCTCACGTACCAGACGGGCGATGAACCGTCGAAGTCGACTAAGGCCACCGACTCCAATGTCAGTGTACGAACCCGAGGGGCCAAGACAGTATCGTAACTGTCGTCCTTCCCTACAAACAATTTATATTGAATTTTTAACCCTTCCTTAGGGTTTAAAAATAATAATAATGTCCAGTCCAAAAATAAAAATTTCCAAAAAGGAAAAGAAAAATTACAAAAATAAAATCCTATTTATAGTTTCTAAAAATAAACAAAATAACTATATACAAATCTTCTTCTTCACTCCTGTCAGATTCCTCTTTTCTTTCCTTCTTTGGCGATGCTTTCCTTTTATAGCACTTTTTCTTTCCTTGTAGCTTCGCTCCAAATCTGAAAAGAATCAAAAAATACCAAAACGCGTAAAAAGGAACAAAAAAGAAAAATAAAAATAAACCTAAAACAAATCTAAATACAAATCCGCGTCGGCGGCGTCGAAAATTGATGTAGTTTTGAAAGTGATAAGTAGAAGTTCGTTCAACTCGGACTTGTGTAGACTCGATTCTAGACTTAAATATTAACCCTAATAAATGTATTCAAAAAGATGATAACAATATCGGAGAAACTGGGACTTAAGATTCCACCAAACCTCGTATCATGTGGTTCAACAATCAATTCTTAGTCAATTATAGCTCTAGTTTATTGACTCTAATTCTTTGTCAGGGTAGATGTTAAAAAGATTAACTGTAAATCCCTAGCATGATGCATCAAAAGCACTTAAACCAAGCATACATCATCATACGACTTCAAAACTAATTAAGAAAAATCATAAAACGGTTAAATTAATGCAAAAAGTCATAAAAAAGAATTAAACATAATTACCACACGCATGAAATATGGCTTTCTCCACCATCCCAGTGTTGGGGTTTAACTCCTCATATCAAAAACAGGTTCAAAATATTAAATCTTGGCTCAAAAGGTGTTTTTATCGAAGAGAATATGTAAAACAGCAGATCTGCAACGGTGTATAGATGTTACAGAAGTCACCGTTACAGTTGGTGTTGCAATACTGAAGATATACGTTACTAATCAACTGTTACAGGATCAGGAATTTAAGACCCTAGAATACGACTGTCCTTCACAGCTTAATGTTCTTCAGCTGTTAAACAACGACATTGTTCTGCGACTGTTTCTCGTGCGTCAATGTTCTTCGCGTTCTTCCTCTTCAGCAGCAGCAGCAGCAGAAACAGAGTTTGGTAAAGCTCTGATTTCTTCTTCTCTGGCTCTGCTTAGGTCCCCAAACTCTCGACACCCCTTATATATGACCCAAGACATCTATTTATATCAAAAATACCGATTAAATCTCTCCCAAATCTTCCAAAATCTCTTTCCTTCTCTTCACGGCCAAGTTGCGGCAATTTCTTGTTTTAGAATTTCTACGCGTTTCTGATCTTTCCTTTTTATTCTAAACTCTTCCTTAGATAGATACAAATCTTTGAGAAAGTTTACAGCACTATAATCTCTCTAAGATTCCCTAAAACAGGTCACACACGTGACTTTCCATATTTTATGTTGTGATAAAAATCCGTCAATTGAGCCCAGTCTAATCGATTTAAACACCCATATCAGATTCCTAGACCCATAAGGAGCATATCCTATGAAAATCAGATGTTTAATCGACCTCAAACTCCTCCAAATCACGATTGCCAAAATCTGTTCTTCACTGCACCTATTTTCCGGCCAAAACCTGGTTTTTGAAATGTTGAAGATGGTTGCCCCTTATCCGGGGTAGGGTGCGATTAGCAACTGTCTGGAAATGGGATGACCCTTAGTAATTAGGTTATCCCTTAACCAAAGTGAGAGTCCGAGTAATAAATGTCCTTCGGCTTCTTTCCGACAACTTTTCGAGCCAATTTTTTCCAAAAATGTTTATTGGCCAAAAATACCGACAAATAAATAAAACACCATAATAAGTACAAAAATGATCCCTAACAATATATAGAATCGACAAAAATCGGACACAAAAATGTGTCTATCACATATCCACTCGTAGACTTAGACTCCTCTGAGTCAACTATCCATTTTGCATCACAAAGTCCCTCAAGGACAACAAGATACCTTTCATAAATCAAACAAAAGGTAATAGAGTATTTTAGGTACCATAATACTCTACTAAGTGCATCCAAATGCTCTTTCTCTGGACTAGAACTATATCTACTTAACTTACTCACAATATAGGCAATGTCTGAACTCTTACAGTTCACTAAATTCATCATACATCCTATAACTCTTGAGTATTCAAGTTAAGATACTCCATTACCCTTATTTCTTTCTCGAGTCTATAAGAAGATTCGTATGGAGTACACACAGGCTTACAATCAAGATGATTGTATCTCATAAGAACAAATTCAACATAATGAGAATGACTAAGACTATAAATGTTTGATTATCTCTAATCCTCATCCCTAAGATTACATCAAAAGGGCCTAAGTCTTTCAAGTAAACGTCCTCATTCAGTGCATGTTTTTAGTGGAATTAATCACATCTATGTTTGTATCAAGTATAATCATATCATCAACATACAATCATACAATCTCACAGGAATCCTTAACAAGTTACTTGTAAATGTACTTGTCAGATTCATTAACTTAAATCCACTACACATTATCACATGATAAAAAATTTCATGTCATTGTTTACGTGATTATTTGAAAACCATACAAAGATTCGTTCAATTTACAAACTTTGTCTTCATAACCTTTCACTACAAAGTCCTCAGGTTGGTCTATGTAAATTTGTTTATCTAATTCACGGTTTTAGAAAATCTGTCTTAACATCCATCTGATGTATCTCCAAGTTGTTTATGGAAGCAATATCAATTAGCATCTCAACAGAAGTAATTCTCGTCACAAGTGAATAAGAATCAAGGAAATCTACACCTTTTTTTAGTTTATAGACTTTAGGTGCCAACTTAGTCTAAAATTTTTCCACAGTTCTATCTACCTAACGTTTCCACTTAAAGACTCATTTACATCTCATGGTCTTACTCCCTGGAGGTAAACTAGCAATCTCCCAAGCCTGGTTCCGACGGACTGAGTCCATTTCACTAAATGAAGCCTCTTACCAGAATGGGGTTTCAGTAGATATCAAGGCTTCTTTACAAGTTTGGGGCTCAAACTAAGCTAGCCATGTTATGAAGTCGGTTTCATAAGAAGTCTCAAGTTAATTGTTTTACTTCTCTTAGGCTCAACATCAACTTCATCTTCCTTTAAAATAAGTTCTGACTATTTGAAAATAAATCTAGGGGATAAACAACACATATCTAATGAGGTACAGGTTTAGAATAAACATGTTCAAAGAACTCAGCATCCCTAGATTCCGTAATAATATTCACACCAAAGTCAGAAAAATCAGAACACACAACAAAAAATCGATATGTAGAAGTATACTCAGCATACCCTATATGAAGACACAAACAATATTTTTTGTTTCAATCTAGTTCTTTTAGTAAGAGGAATTACAATCTTAGTCAAACGACCCCACACTTTGGCGCATTCATAAGAAGGTCATTTACCTTTCCATAAATCATATGGAGTTTCATCTGATCATTAAAAGGGTACTCTATTCAGGATATACTAGTTAAGAGGACTGCCTCCCCCACAAGGCCGCAGGTAATACAGAACTAATCAACATGGAAATTATCATTTTCTTAAGGATGCGGTTGTTATTTTCAAGGCTTCTAGTTGGTTTTCAACTTTAAGTTTATACATCTCAAGGCATCATCCTTATCCCTAAGCAAATATACAAGATCGTACCTCGTACAATCATCTACGAAAGTTATAAACCATCTTTTACCATAGTGGTTTTCGGTTGAACTCATGTCAATTAGGTCTAACTGAATTAATTCTAAAGGCTTAGAATTACTCTGAACAATTTTGCTAAAAGATTTTATAGCATATTCTGATTCTGCAAAGATTTAACTTTTTTATTCAATATCCAAACTAAATTTGGGTACGAAGCCCACGCTAGCCAGTTTATGCATTGACTTAAAGTTTAAGGTTCCATGTCTACCATGAAAAACATTCAATCACACAAAGGAAAATACAAGAATCAACTACTTCATTAATTTTTCCGTTAAGCATATATAGAATTCTTGCTTAAAAAATCACTTCCTAGTTACAACAAGTTTTCCAGATTCAATTAGGATCTTAAATCTTTTTCCATCCACAACAGAACAAGATACAAGATTCTCGCATATGCTCGGAACATGAAAACTTCATTCAATTTGAGAATATTACAGATATGAGCTTCTGCTCGACCTTTTTTTTTATGCAACCTCTATTGCAGATGAGTTACTCAAAAAGGGTTTCTCGACATCCCCTATCCTCTGATAGGAGGTGAACAGGTCTCTGTTTCAACAAACATTCTTGGTGGCTCTAGAGTCCACCCACCAATATCTCACATTGGTTATTAAAATAACTTATCATGCCACTGAACTCGTTCTATTTGTTTCAACTAAATTAGCATTAACTTTCTACTTATTAAGGTTTTTACGTTGTCTACAATTTATTGTCGTGTGGCCAGGAATTTTACAAACATAACAATCACCCTTAATTAAAGTAATGTCGGTTTCAGTTTTACGAAACATACCTTTCTTATGAATACTACGCTTAGATTTGTTTGATGTTCTTGCCTTTGTCATCTTTGGAAGACTCATGTCCCTTTTCAATTTCATGTCATAATCCTCGTGTATACTCTGACCACGGACACGGTAATTTCCCAATCACCTAATACACCACATCTCACAAACCTTAGTTCCGAATCGGAAAATAAAATATGAGTTTTGAAGATAACATCCAGATCTACAAACTTCGTTTGAATCACCATTTCAAAAAACTCATGGTTACCCCATAAAAACTACTTTAATTAACAACAAATTTCTGCTCGTCAGAATTTTTCAGAAACGTTTCTCTGTTTTGTAAAATACCAAAAAATTACTTTTACAACTCCAAAAATTCTGAAATTTTATGTGGGTAACTATCAATATGTCTACGACATCATGTAAAAATGGTTAATCGAAATTACTTCTAGGTTAAGAGATAAATTCGAAACTCTACAGCTGACCAAAAATTCGTTTTTTGTTTTTCACTTCACAATTAACATGATTATTACAAATTCTATTGTCTTAAGATTGTTGGGTGCAATAATCAAAAACAAAGAAAAATCAAATAAGCAAAAGTTATTAATACTTAGCTCTTTTATAGTGGAAGTGATAGATTGACGAAACAAACGAGCTTCCCATATCTCCACAACAGCAACAAGGCAAAACTTTGGAAAAACAGAGTGAGTCACGTGTTCAACACGCTGCCCTTAAGACATTAGCGCCCGGCTACACTCAAGAGTGATGCTATGGCCATCACAGGACGGATATCTCCAGGATAAAACAGCCTAATACACCTACTACTAGCATATGTAGTAGATGCTCAATTTAAGCTTGGCAACTCCGAAAAAACCGTTAAGGAAAATCGCGAACATTAAAGAAATAACTATAAAATATTTTCCCTTGGAGTCTCTCTAAAAAATAGAGAATCCCCTTTCACTTAGATTTTACAAAAGTAGTGAATTTGTTTATCTAATTGACAAATACAACTTAAGAAAAGGAACTCCCCGATGTGGGACTAAAATTCTTATATAGTCTGTTAAAATAACTAAAAAGTGGAAACTCCACGATGTGGAACTAATAAATTTTTCATTCACAAAAGAAAATAATAAATTATAATTTTTATTAAAATTTTAGAAATCATAATTTATTAATTGTTTCCAACAAAAATGGTTCTATTTATCTTTTGAGAAGGGAAAATGCAACAATAGATGACATCTCCTATTATTGAAATTTCCCACTGTGGGAACAACATTCTGTACAGCTAACCAAGCAAAATGAAGGTAACCAAGTTGAGGAGACACTAGCTAGTGTAAGCTTCCTCTGTTGTGTTCTTATACTGTACATTTGTTCTAATCATAGTGGATTACAACGTTCTCATATAATTAGTGTTAGTTTTGTCTCTTGAATCAACTACACAGTACACGCAGAGGCACATGCATGTAGATACGTTGCACATGGCACTTATATTGATACACACAACCAGTTGTTGAGAATAAACTATATAGTACACGCAGAGGCACGACCCATTTATTTAATTCTTTTTTTATCGCTTGGCCATGATGTACATACAAGTAAGGAAAATTGGACGTGCTAGGAAACATCTTTGGAGTTTTTGGAGAAACAGGAGGCAATAAACATCAATTTTATTTAACTACTTAGTGTATTGAGAGTTGGAATGGCGAGACGAAGTGGTACCTTACCTAGAATTATGGAGGGTCTTCAACCTAGGCTGATGAGTTCTCTGTTTGCCAATAAAAATAGTGAAGGGTTCAGGCTTTGGTTGTATTATATAGGAAGAAGCTTCGCATATCTGACATAGAATCTAAACTGCTATCATGATTCATGAGTGATGAATGTCTAGCTCGGAGCCTAGGATTAGAATGTGGTTAAGTTGGGTTTCGACTTGGTGGATGAAACCTAAGCTATCAGACACACAGTGATTTTCAGTTCTCTAACTAACCCCAACTGATGATAACTGCCTATAATGGGTTGGACCATTTACATTAAAACTCGATATGGTTTACTATCATCCGCTTAAAAATCCTTTCCTTGAACTGGGATGCTGGATTACAATGAGAAGACCAAAATTTCTACTTTAATCAGGGTTGATGGCCTGGTACACCTAGTCAGCCAGGTCAAGGATAACATGTGTATCTGTAATGCATGTACCCATCGATTTTTAAACACTCAATTGTCTCAGATGAACCTAGTCCAAATATTATTCATTCACGCAATGTTGTGATCTTAGATAATGTTTTTTTTTAAATGGACTTGTTGCTTATGCGTTTTAGCTGGTATTCCTTCTTCTTTACACCCCTCAACGCAACCCCAAAAGTGGTTTCTTCCTTGTCATTGGAGGTGGGAGATGTACATGTTATATTCTCAAGTAGATGTATCTTAGAAGTAAAGACGGTTCTCATTGTTGATATTTGTCTATTTTATATTTCTTGTTATTTTTGTGATTCCTTTACATTGATCTTTTTTAAGCTTTATTAATGTTCCTAGAAACGAGGAAGACATGGAAGTTTGCAAGGGAAGAATGCTAACGATTCCATGAGTAGCGGGGTTCCTACTAGCAATCAGAACCAGCAATCCATAACTAGTGGCTGGCTGATTCTACAATCAATTGTAGCGCGAGGTTCCAATGCAAGAACGGATAGTAAGGTGTATCTGAGTATGTAGAAGCCCCACTTGCGATGCCCCAAGTAAGTGGAGGCACTGCCCGTCCACATAATGGAGTTATTTCTCGTGATGAGTGTGACGATGAAGACTATGTGATTCGTAATGGTGTACATAGTTTTTCTGATTACGTAGAAGGACCACCTTGGATTTCCCAAGTCCCTCATATCGCCGGTAGTCGGCCCAAAGTGGATTATGCAGGTCTGCTCGATTTGTGCTGTAAATTAATTGGGTACCTTTTTTAAAGAGGTCGCATATTATTGATTGGATACCTTGTTAACACTGTTGCATAATATTAATTGGGTACATCTTTAAAGAGGTCGTATATTGTTAATTGGGTACCTATAAATTCGCATGATATAAATTGGGTACCTTGCTCACACAGTCGCATAATATTAATTGGATACCTCTTAAAGAGGTATATTATTAATTGGGTACTTGTAAAATAAATTCGCATAATATAAATTAGGTACCTTGTTTAACACTGTCGCATAATATTAATTGGGTACCTCTGTAACATGGACGCATAAATTACAATGGCATCTTATTTTTTTAGTGTACCATAATTAATCAGTACTGATTGTGAAACTACAAACTCAAGCACAACTAAAACTTAGATCTAAAGGTGCCTAGTAGTACTTCTGAAGGATGTTGTAACACCCCGAGTTCTGGATCAGGACCCGTATGGAGATCCGAACTCGAAGCGTTACGGGAAAGAGACAACTTTTTTTTTCTATATTAATTTCACTTTGCATAAATAATTGTTTTTGTACATGATTATAAATATAATTAACAAATTTCATACAAAATATTAAAACTAAAATACATATCAAATGATAATAATAAAATACAACACGAGCAACAATCCATCTACACATCCACCATTTAAGTAATCTGTAAGAAATGTCAATTGGGGTGAGTTGACGGCTCAATAGGCATACTTTCCCTTCCTCTAAAAATATACAAACATCACAATAAATCAAACAAGGAATGCATTCAACGATTTTGATTATAATTTCACATTACCCAATTAATTCTGAATTATTATTCATTTCATTTAATTTTCTGAGTTCACGGTATGAATTTCCTTGGTTCGTACACCCACTTATCGTTTGGCACGGACAGCCTCCATCAATGGTCAGGAACAAAAGTTCATATGGAGATCATACCCATTCTCTCACAGGAATCATTACCATTTTATTTTCATTATCCGTCACGAACAATCGCCATTGATGGTCAGGAAACACAAGTTCCTGTATATTGGGGATCATTACTCATTTAAATCACGGGGATCATTACCCGCCATTAGCATGAAACATTTTTCATCTAACGGTAAAACATGAACTCTTTCTTATTTAAGTTATTATTATTTTTCATTTTAAATAATCTTTGTATTCCAGTTTCATGACCATTCGTACTATCAAAACAACAATTATGCATAATCACTCAACTTTATTCAAAATACAACATAAAAATAAGTCATTAGTCTCAATCCAAGAAATCAAAAAATAGAATAAAAGAAGAAGACACCATTTCCAATCCAAGAAATCACAAACAAATATTTAAAGAAGATGGGTTTGTAAAACTATCTTTTTTTTTATAATTTACATCACAACATTTATACTCCAACCAATAAATCATCCATGCAACAACATGCTTCTTCCATTTCATAAATCATGCTGATTATTGTATCCAAATTATTCTCATAAGAAGATATAATAGGTAACTGCATAAGGGAGTTTAATGTTTTAAGATGTATATGGAAACAAAGAAAAAAAAGGAAAGAAAACAGGATGAAGAAAAGGGCTCTTCTACTCATCATCTCTAGCCATATATATGTACACACAAAATACTTTAATTCATCAATTAATTCTGAACGCATTATCTAACATTAATTTAATATTTCATGTAAAATTAATGCACAAAAGTAAGAGTCCGAATTTGTGCACACTACTTTAAAGAGTGTGCACGTAACAAAGTAATCTCATTGGATATCTTTAATTAATGGTTGCCCCATTTCATTAAATCACTTTTTATTATATATTAATTTATTAATTTAAATCTAAAAATGGAATTCGTATCTGATCTTCCCCTAAACTGTACGGCATTCGGTTATCCCATTCATTCTCTGCAATTCTAACTAGTAATAATATTAATGAATAATAATAAATCTGATCGATATATTAAAGCAATCTAAATCATCATATATTATGAATATGAACTATAAGCTCCAGCTATTCAATCAAGCAACAACTAACAAATCTTTATATATATGCTTCAAAAAAACAAAAAACTTTATATCATTGGTATCATGGAAAGTGCATTAAGAAACATTTCGGAAATATCAGTTAGAAATGAACAGCGATCAAAATATACTGATCTATGCATCATGATGCGTTCTTTTTAATCGTTTAATTTCCTTCCGATTAATTTAACTCGTGTCTTGAATTTCTAGAACACGATCAACAACAAGCTAAACAAAAACTTAAAATCAAACACTCAAAAGATTAATAAAGAATCAAGGAAATTCGTACGAGTGTTATGTTACCTAGACCAATTAGGGAGTCTCTGCAGGTGTGGAAATTATGGAAGGAACGTGATGTTAGTTATGAAACCCAGAAAATATGTTACAGAGCTTGGCTGGCCTCGTTTCCAAAACTAATTGTCAATCAATTTCCTTATTTGAAAGGACTAGGGGTGCACATATCCTACCCATATCCGCCAATCCTACCCTACCCGCCAGTGTTTTAACCGTATCGTATCCTACCCACTATTTGGCGGGTAGGATAACGGGTAAAGATTTTCTTAACCGCCGTTAGATGGGTATGGTGACGGATAAAGTTCGAAATTATCCAACCATACCCGCCTATTTATCTAACAGCCGTTAGTAGCCGTTGATCTTTCTATTATTGATCATCTTTGCCGTTAGAAGGATTCATTTACTCTTCCATGTGGTTGTTCTTATACTAACCATTGTCGACCTTGGTGAATTGATGTGCGACATTAGAATTTATACCTTAACTTTATAACAACGATTCTTTTATGTTTAGTACGGGTACAATTTTGTTAAGCTGGGAAAGCAGCTGCCATTTCTTGATCCTGCTTGTTTTTGGGGTACGACGAAGCAGCAGTGGAGGAAATGCTGGGAGCGTCGTACTTACTGAAAAGTCTGTAGGAAGAAATGAGTGAAAGAATCACGTAAAAACCGACAACTGAAAAGATAATTCCGATAGACACTGTTGCCTTTTTACAGAATCCACCATACGACCCACAGGCTTCACTCCATGTCACAGCAGCATCACCTTTGTTAGCCAAGTAAACTACCTCTGTTGATACAGATTCTGCTGCTAGTATCACATATGTCACAACCTACAACACCAACAAGCATATACTTACATGTTTAAGGTTGAGTTCGATCTCTGTGTACGTTTACATGTTAAAAATGAGGTGATCATTACCTGATCGAAGATGAAAACTGTCCATGCTCCTCGCGTGGACATGGAAGGGGCGGTGGTACCAGTGAATGAGCGAAATACGAATGTAATATAGAAAACTAAAAAAAAAAAAAAAACGGTTATACCCGCCACCCTATTCTACCCGACCCGCCAATTAATGGGTCGGGTAGGACCTTATCCGTTTAGTGGCGGGTAGAGTGACGGGTAAAAAATTTCTTACCCGCCAGTCAGCGGGTAGGGTAGCGAAATAGGCCATATCCTACCCACCCTACCCATTGTGCAGCCCTAAAAAGGACTATTATTTAGGGAAAGATCAGATATGATTTCGGATTTCCTATTTTTAGATTTAAAAAAAAAAAGAGTTTTAATAAAATGAGATAACGGCTTGTTAATGATGACCAATGAGATTACTTTCTTATGTGCACAAATCCGGACTCCAAAAGGAATGTGTTTGGCCTCCAATTTTCACCAACTTTTCAAAGAATTTCTACTCTTAATGAATGCTATTAAATCTCATATAAAATTATATTCCTTAATTATATTTTTTGACCATAATTACATTATAATAAATCCAATTTTATTTATGTAGTCATCACAAGGAAAAGAAAGAAAGAGGGATATGAATAACATGCAAGATAGTCCACTTCTCTCTTCAAAACAAAAGAAATGAAACAATACAAATAAATACTCATGCATAAATGATATTGATGATAATAATAATAATTATTATTTTTGAACCTTATTTGTGGTTGCATTAAGTTTCCATCTGTCACAACTGAAACCTGTCTCTTTATTCTTCTTTTATTACCATTAATAACTTTAATTTTTCTTTAAACCTAAAATATGAATCTTATTAACAAGATTTTAGTTTGCTAAATCTTGACTAACTTTTCCACTTCTACTTTAATGGTTACCATTAAATCTTTTATATCACAAGCACATACACAGGCAATACAATTAAATAATAAACATTACATGCAATACATTATTATAATCATTTATATATATTTTAATACAAAATCTATGAATTAATACTAATACATATAAATATATTTATTATTTTTCTTAAATATTTTATTTCTCATTTCATTTTTCTTTAATTAGGCCATTTTATTTCAACCCTGGCTTTATAGTCAAAGCAACCCATCTATGATAAGGCAAAGTAAACAAAGACCCAAGCTAACGTGGGTAAAATCCGACCCGAACAGGTAACTAAAAATACCGGGTATTACAGATGTTCTGGTCAAATTTTTTTCAGATCTAGTTCTCACAGATAACAGCCTATAATTGCTGCTGCATCTGATCGTTCTCAATTTTCAATTCCTATTTCTAACCAAGAATGAGCTTCTTCTGCCTTGTCTTGAAAGCAGTCAATGCGGTCTAAGAAATGTATAGTTGTACTTGTATGCTTTATCTGTTGATTCTGTTCATCCTACAGAGCTAGAGAAGTACAGTATGACCTACAAAAACTGGAACACTGAACTGAAGTAATACCCAAGACCAGAGGTCCAACCTTTTTTTTTTTTTGCTTGAAACATTGCTTTAGCAAAACATGTCCTGAGCTTTAAAAATTAATAATTCAAAATCTCTGCTAGTATTTAACCAAAACTAAATTCAATGGCTAGAGAGGTTATCTCAAAAGAGAAAACTTGTGCTCTTCAGGTACAAGCACCTTACCTGTATTTTCATTGCAAAACAAAGTACTTGGTATTTTGAACCACAAAAACTTGAAATCATAAAAAATCATTGTTTTTAGCTTCTATTATCCTCCTAATATAGGAGTAATTGCAGAGGACTTTAAGAACATGACAAAATTATTAACTCATATGATGATTGAAAAGCAATCCTTTTTATCTAGGACATTTCATGTGTGTCAGATGATCCTATAAAGACAGGAGACAACAACCCAGCCACATACATGGTTGTAATCACTAAAAACAGACTGTCAAACAAACAAGTCATGAAACCCAAACTTAAAAACCATGAAACCGGGAAAAAACATGCTAGGAAAAAACAAACTGTCAAACAAGTCATGAAAACCAACTTAAAATCCATGCTAGGAACATCGCACATAAAAACAGAGTAATTATGGACTATTAGCATTGATTCGGTTCGAAACAAAATGCCTCTCTCTCTCCCTGAGCTTGAACTTTTAAGTCAAAGCATAGCAATATTAAGTATGGTGGAAATGAACTTACGTTTTGCCAATTCTTTTTCAATAATGATTCGAGGAAGTTAACACTCAGTTGCACATTCTGGAAGATTTGTTTCTCCTCCATTCCAAGGTTCCCTACTGCAACACCCATGAAGAGTACCTTCTTTAATTGGAACTTGACCATGGCCTTGATTTCATTAACCTTCGACTCCAGAGACTCCTGATGGGTAACAAGACTTGGAAATTTTCTTGTACATAACAGCTTCAGATGCAAGAAAAGCATGGTATTTTCTTAGCAAGCTTCTTGACCAATTTCTTGTTCTTGTTAAGCCTCTTCAGACCCTCCACATCCATATGGTCTAAACCTACAGGTCCTACACTCTGAGCCTGCAGTTAACATCAATAAAAAGTTCACTCAATGTTAAACCGTAGAAACAATCTCATCAAATAAAGTTCAGGGTTTTAAGCAAATAGGCACAAGCAGCCCAGCCAGCAAACTCAAGTTCCGACAACACGTGAATGTGATCAAATATTTGACAACACTTCTTAAGCGCAAATTGAGATTACACTATGATTTGATCAAAATTTCATCTAACCTTTGCAATTCCATCATAATTGCCTGGCAATAGATCTGAAGTTGCTTCTTTATCTTGATCCGGAGTCAAAACAACTGATGATTCAGCCTTTAGTGCAATCCATCTTTCACTTTTATTAACAGCTTGCAATTCAGGGCCTACTGTATCTAGCATAACCTGAAGCAAGTGAACTGGCACATATGTAACACATTCAATACACTCAATAATCCATTTTGAATACTCGTTCATAGAATCACTACAACGAAGATCATAACAGTTGATAAAAAAGTATACAATTCAGATCAACAACATCCCAAAAAAAAAAACTTACAACACATAGCTTGTTAGTACTCTTAACAGCCGTCTTAAAATCCTCCAAAGTCTCCTGATGATACACAATATCACCCCATGAAAAACTCAAACCGAATCTACTTGAGCAAAGCAATTTCAGTTCAATAGAAACATAAATTTAATCCCTATCAAATAAATCAATTTTACTTTGTAAAAAAAACATCCAACAACTAAAACCCAGTTCTAAAATGAATCCAAAATTTAGAAAACACCCTAATGTTTTTTTGCCGTAATCTTCCCCCAAATTTCATATAATACAACCTGGAACATAACTTACTATCAATTCAAATAGAAAAAGAGAACTCATAATCATTTACCTCGTCAAAAGAATCGGCAAACCATGATTTCATCAACACCAGAATCACCTCTAGTCAAATACCTCACTACCTAATCAGAATCAATTCATAACAATCAGAAATTAAGGTTTCAAGAACATTATCAAATAAGAGCCAAATTATCCACACACGAAAATTAGTTAGAGATAGAAATGTCAATATAACAAAAATCAAGGATCTTCATCTTCGAATTTTATACACTAGGGTTAGTTGCAGGTTCACTAGTATGTTCATCACTATCTCATAACAAACCCAAATTAGGGTTCAATTCGAAAATAAGTAGATTCACCGATAATAAATCATACACAGGCTTAGTAGAAACATAATCACAAGTGAGAAAGAGAACATGATAAAACAGAGGGAGATCGAAATACAATTCTTTACCCTATCAGCTGTGGTTGAGTTAGGGCTAAAACGTATTTTACATACGATTCAGTATCAATCAGCCTTGAACGATTTCACTCAATCCGCCAACATTAGTTGACTGATATGTTGTCCGTCCATAAGGTTTGACTCAAACCTTTGGATTTCGGTGAGGATTGCTATGAGTATCTATTTCAGTTGATATGATGAATACAGGATCTTTAATATATTAGCTTTAATATATTAGTTTTGTATTAGTCTGTATCGAACTAATACAGACATATATTGGTGCCTAAAATTTTGATCTATGGTTGTTTTAATATCAAAATCTTAATGTTAAATCAGCATTGATTTTACTGAAATCCGATCAAAGATTTATACGTGTAAATTATTAACCAAATTTGCAAAATAACCCAAATAGAATCAAAATCGACATTTAAAATGCAATTTCAGCCGCCATCAATTAACATTCAACAGACAAAAGTTTAGATTTTATAGAAGAATCTTGTTGAAAGTAAGCAAAGTACATCCAGAAACAGGAGGAACTGATGAAACCATTAGCCTCCACACTGACCCAACCCAACTACTTATAAAAGACAAACTATTAAAAGATTACACAAAGAGTTGTCCCCAACTTCGACATTACAATATCCAAGGATACATCTTTCAAAGAATGTAAGTTTTTTTTTTTTTTTTTTTGGAAGTAACATTGTATTAAAAACCAAACAAAAAAAGAGTACAGAGATTACAAGATAGGAAACAGCTTATCAGAAATACATACAGGGGTGTGTTATCCCAAACACTAGTTACATGGGATTTCCTAGCTAACTTAGCAAAAATATCTGCTGCTTCATTCATTTTACGCGGAACATATTTACATAGTGAACTACCTAACAAAGTTAATGCGTTTTTACAGTCTTGAACATAAGAGAAGATTGTCCAAGGGATATTAGAAAGATCACCGTTGATGGCATTAACAAGCGCAAGATTGTCAGCGATGAAAGTGATATTGAGCCCATTCAGCAACCGCCAGCAGTGCTTGAGCTTCAGCTTCTAGAATTGATTCCACACGTGTTTTCCAGCATCTGGCTGCTCCAAATAGACCATTGGCTCTATAGAAGACGATCCCACAGCCTGCAGAAGAAGACCATTGCCCCAAGGAAGCATCCACAAACATTAAACAATTTTCAGAGTATTGATGCACCATTGAATAATGAAAAAGATGCTTATTAGAGGTAGTTTCAGTAGCAGGAAAAGGTTTCTGAAGACTCAAATAAAGCTTTTGTGTTTGAGTCTGGGACTCTAACAAAATATGGATTTGATGGATAGTTACGACTGGACATGGTCGCTTGTTTTCCACGCTAGCAGTACAACGTGCTTTCCAAATTTGTCACAGGATAACTATATAAATGTTGAACATTTTTTGAGCATCACAATTAATCTTCGTATCAAACCAATACAAAATCCAGTCCCTGAGAGAAGTAAATTGGTGAACAGTAGCAAATACTTTTGGGCATAACTGAAACCATATGTCTCTAGCAAAATCACAACGAAAAAACAAGTGATCACAAGTTTCAGGATATAAACAACAAAGAGGACAAAGGTCATTCTCCACAATGTTGAGCTGAAACAGATGTAATTTTAAAGGTAGAATATTTTGAAGACACTTCCAAATAAACAATCTAAATTTAGGTAAAATATTCACGTGCCATAGCCTGAGCCATTGTTTCTGTTGTGCAACAGTAGCAGAACATTGATTAGCTAACAACATTTTATACACAGATTTAGTAGAGAAATTACCCGATTTAGTTAGAGACCATCTAATACAGTCATCCCCAGAGTAGGGGATTCTAATGGACTGAATTTGTGTTATTTGTGTAGGGGTAAATAACTCTATTAGAGCATCCTCGTCCCATTGCTTTGAGTAAGGATCTATAAGCTGAGAAACCTGAGTATGATCTTGCAGATGATACTCAGTTGGCCTAACGAGAGGCTGTGACTTCATATTCACCCAATTATCCCGCCAAATATTTATATCCTGACCATGACCTACTTCCCATATATGATATTTCCTAATTTCTAAACCTCGAGTTATATCATTCCAAACCCAACTACCCTTCTTCCTAGCAATTGTATGTAACGGTTCATGCTTTTGAAAATACTTTGATTTCAAAACTTGAGAACATAAATCTTGAGGTTGAGTAACCAGCTTCCATGCCATTTTTGTAAGCATAGATAGATTGAATTTACGGATATTTTTAAAACCCATACCACCATGTCTTTTAGGAAGACACAAACCTTTTCATGCCTTAGGGTTTAAACCCCTTTTTTTGGGTGATGACCCCACCAATATTTACGCTGTGGTGTGTCTAGTTGTTTTAAAATAGTGTCAGGAATTAAGAAACATGTCATCTGATAAGAAACAACTGAATTTAAAACAGACTGTATTTGGATTGCTCTACCAGATTGAGGGATGAGTTTGTTTTTCCAACCATCTAAATGTTTCTGCATTTGATCTACTAAAGGCTGAAAACACAAAACCTTAGATCTATTGAGAAACAAAGGAACCTCTAAATATCTATCAGTAAGCTTCATAGTGTCCATTTGTAACATGTTAGCTAATTCAGTCTGTCTAATCCTAGAGATTTTTTTACTAAAAGCTATAGCACTTTTGATAGGATTGATTACCTGACCAGAAGCGCGACTGAACCTCAAAAGAATATCTTGAGCATACCCAAGTTCAGATGATTTAGCTTTCAGAAATAAGAGGACGTCATCTGCAAAAAAAAAAATGTGAGACAGATGGTCTTGATTTAGCAGGCTTAACGTCATCTGCAAATAATAAACAAATACGGGGATAAAAAATCACGTTGACGAAGTCCTCTTGATGGCTGAAAAGAAGAACAAGGTGTTCCATTTAGAAGTATAGAGATAGTTGCGGTACTAATGCATTGTAACACCATATCACACCATTCTTTAGCAAAACCTAATTTCGATAAAACATCAACGAGAAAATTCCATTTGAGTCTATCGAAATCCTTAGACATGTCTAATTTGATAGCTACAACACCATATATATCTTTCCTCTTTTTCATGGTATCTAATAGCTCATGGGATATAACTATATTATCTTGAATATGTCTACCCGGCACAAAAGAAGCTTGGAATGGCTAAACTATTTTAGATATTTTTAGAGCATTGCTCAATCGAACTCGCATGCGTTTCTATCTCAAGCATGTTTGTCAATGTTAGTGATAAAAAATAAGTCTTGATTTCTAGTCTATTATAGCTAAGTCTCGGACTAGGATAGAAAGTGTAGTTGAGCTCAAGGACTTCATGGCGATTCATCATACAAGTAGAAGAACTACTCAAGGAACCGGTGGAACTTCTCGACAAAAAGGTATGTGAAGACTTGAACTTATCTGTCACTCAAAAGTATATCTACTCTATCTCCTACTCTTTGAGACAAGAAGTCGTATGCTATATATATACTTGGATTATACACATTTGGTATTTATATTCGAGTATACCTTGCCTATCTATATCTCGAAATATATGTTGGTAAGCTTTTCGCTTCGATCAAGTTTATCTTTACCATGTGATGAAAGTCATAATATGTTTCAATCATCTTGAAAATTGCTTTGACGAGAAATGGTGTAACAACTATATAACGTCCTCTAAGAATGTTTCAATGATTTAAATGAGAGTTTATATTACATAACCAATGGTGCACATAAGCATTGTTGTGGAAACACATTTATGTATAAGTCATATTCCTTGAACCAAAGTTTGCGAACTTTGTTGATCAAGAGAACCGGAAGAATGGCGTAAGCCAAGTACGCGAACTCAGTCCGCAAACTGTCGAAGTTTTCAAACCCGAGAATTTCTGCTGAAGTTTGTAAACTCTGCCGGGTAACTTAAGTCCGCGAATCTAGTCTGCGAACTTGAGAAGGTTATATATCTGAAGATGATTTCTGAACTTAATCTTAAAAAGACTAAGGAATGCAGTTTGCAAACCGTGACTATAAAAGTTCATGAACCAATTCAAGTGAATCAAATCATCTTTGCTTCAATTGTGTCTTGTGTAGTACATGAGATTTCATTGCAATTGAACAACTCTCTAACTAGTTCATTTGAAGTCATTTGAACTAGTTATGGTGAAGAAGAACATGGTTGATATGAAATGCTCATATGGCTAACCTTTTGGTTAACTATTATTGAACCATCAAGTGCATACGTTTGGGTACGGTTAACAAACCTAGAAGCGTGCATTTCCAAGTGTGTATAACAAGCTAAGTTTTCGATCTAACGGTTGAGAAATATTATCTTGAATCTAAATCAGGTTTTCATCTAACGGTGAATATTGAGCTAACATTGATTGCAAACCCTGATTTGAAAGACTATATAAAGGATACATCTAGTATTGTGCAAAACTGATCCCCACATCTTACGTGCGATACTAGTTTGCGTTCTAGAGTCGATTCTCCTTTAACTTTTGGTTTTCTTCTTCTAAAACCAGGTCAACGACTTAAAGACTTCATTGGGATTGTGAAGCCAGACCGATACTACTTTTATCGTAGTTGTATGATCTGATCTTGCATCTTCTATCGTATGAGTACAATCATATTGATTGGATTGAGATTGATATCTCCGATAGGAAAGATATAGAAAGTAATCACAAACATCTTCGTCTCATTATTTGTGATTCCGCAACATCTTGTTTCGCTACCATACGATTAAGATTGTTGTGAGGTGATTGATAACTCTAGGATGTTCTTCGGGAATATAAGACCGAATTATCGATTGGTTCATGTTCACCTTGATTATTATCAAAAGACGGAACAAAAACCTTTAGGGTTTATATGTGGTAGATAGATTGATCATTTGATAGACTTGTCTGTGTGAGACATATTTGTTTATTGTAAAAGCTTGCGATTTTGGGTCGTAGCAACTCTTAGTTGTGGGTGAGATCAGCTAAGGGAATCAAGTGCGTAGTATCCTGCTGGGATCAGAGGCGTAGGGAGTACAACTGTACCTTGTATCAGTAAGAGACTGATTGCGGTTCAACTACAGTCCAGTCTGAAGTTAGCTTGGAGTAGGCTAGTGTCTGTAGCGGCTTAATACAATGTGTGTTCAATCTGGACTAGGTCCCGGGGTTTTTCTGCATTTGTAGTTTCCTCGTTAACAAAATTTCTGGTGTCTGTTTTTTTTTTATTTCCGCATTATATTTGTTTATATAATTGAAATAATACAGGTTGTGCGTTTGAATCAATCAATTGGAAATACAACCTTCGGTTGTTGATTGATATTGATTGATCCTTGGATATTGGTCTTTGGTACCATCCAATTTATTCCTTGTATTTGAATAGAACTCCCAGTCCTTGCTTGAGTAAATCAAATCAAGAAGAGAGATATAAACTCGTTGATATACTTTTAATTGATTGAGTCTTGTTGATTTTCTTAAAAGTATATTCGACTTTTTCCATACAGATTGCTAAGCGAAATATTGGGTGGTGTTGTAAGACCCCCGCTTTTTCAATTGGTATCAGAGCAGGAAAACACGTTTAAGACCTCAAAAGTCTGTGTTTGTAGCGATCTGACTATATGGACCATAAAGTCTCAATTGACGCTTCACCAGGTCTAAAAACCAACCGTAGATAAAAGTCTGATAAACTGGTTACTCTTCAAAAAGGGTTGGATGAACAAATCCGGATCAACTCTGGTCTTGTTGCAGAAATTGCAATTCTTTATGGATTTGATATCTGGTAATAGTCCCTTGGTGAATATGAGAAACTCCAGTTGTTCCTCTTTAAAGAATAGTCATAAATCAGATAGTAATCAACGACCGGTTGTTGTGAAAACTGATATGACTAGGAACCACTCAGAAAAACTTCAAGGTTTTGGCCCGAATTGTTGTTGTGAATCTTCCAATCACCTTCAACAAGTTTGTATGTCGTTTCAAAAGAGTCTGAATGTTGCAAGTAATCTTTGTAAGAAAACTAAACAACTTTTTGATACTCTGAAAGGACATACAAAACTATCAGGAAACTCTAAACAGAGAAGTACTAATAGTATGGGTGCCTTTGCTTTAAGATCTACGTCTCCTTTTCAATGGTTTCTTGATAGTGGATGTAGTAGACATATGATAGGTGATCACTAGTACAAATCTTCACATTGGCCACACTTAATCACCGTGTCCATAGGCTTTTGGTCATGGATTTTTTTCACTCCAAAAATGTGGCATCAGGTGCCGAGACAAAAAGGTATCCCTATGGCTACATAAACTTTGAGTGGCTATAAAATATGATTTACCATGGCCATAACTCTAAAACCGTGTCTATATGGTACTCAATATTTTTTTTGTAGTTAAGCATTTTCACTATCACCATGGCCATAGGATCCTTATAGACACACAGTTTAATTATATGTGGCTAAAGTTTACCTTAAAGTCACGTGAATTTTATTATAGCCGTGGCCTTTGTCATCAATTGGACACGCTAAATTCATTTTATCATGGCCAATTCATGAGTTGCAGTCACACTAATTTTTCTCATCCATGGCCATCTCTATCATTTGGACACACGGAAAATAATTTAACATGGCTAATACATGATTTGTAGTCACGCTTAATCTATGGTACCATGGCCATCTATATTTTTGGACACATGATAAACATTTTACACGACCGATTAATAAGTTATGGCTACTAAACATTTGTACCACCGTGGCTAAATTTTTTCGAAAGACACATCAAGTGTTTTGAATGTAGCCATTGTTTACCTTTTGGACACATCAAGTGTTTTCAATGTAGCTATTGTTCACCTTTTGGACACATCAAGTGTTTTCAATGTGGCTATTTTTCACCTTTTGGACACATAGGATACCACAAACCATGGCGATAACCTTTATAAAATGACACAAAACGTATTTAACGTGGCAAATATTAGCTTTTAGTCACTCGAAAAAATTGCAATTTTTATCGCTTAATTTATCTTCAGGGACCTATTGGCCCCCTCTTTTATCATTTGTAGCAAAATTCACCTAAATAACCATCCATAAAAAATTAATCAAGACTATAATTAGAATTGAACCAGTTATCGAATCTTAAGATTTTATATAAACAAGAGTAAACTCTGATAGTAACACCATTATTGGTTCTGCTACATCTATTACAATTGCTTTTAAAAATTCGGTAAACTGCTATACAAAGACCCAAGTTTGTTTATTATCTTAAGTTAATTAAGTCTCAACATACATAATTTGCGGCATACCTTTACGCTTTTTCAGCCTCTTTCTCACTCTTTCCAGCTCTCATACGCTTTATTATCTGTAGGAAGTTCATGTCTACAAACTGGGCATGTGTTATGTTTTTCCTGTTGCCATTACATAAAAGTAGATTTTAGATTCTGGTAAACCACCTAAGTAAAAAATTTACAAAAAGTAATAATTCCCTAAAAGTATCAAGTACCTCTCACCTTCCCTGGATATTCGACACCCTGAATCCTCTGATGCAATCGTCTGGAGAGAAATTACAATTTACAAGATGATGTATGTGAATATAGAATAGCAGGCTTATTTTTTTATATAGAGGAGGACGTGTTTTAGTTAATTCTCAAGGTCAAACTATTGTTTTAGTTAATCCTCAAGGTCAAATTATTACATAAGTATTGTGAGTTTGCATTTCTTATACCAATTAAGAACGAGGAAAAGAATTCTTACTCTTGATTCCAGATTCGTCAGGACTCAGATCAGGTTGCCTCCTTTGCTCTATCCATCTCGGCCTCTTGCACTGCCATTAAAGAATAAATTTTCAGACACCAGTTCCAGATAACAACACATCTAACCCAAGAAGCAAGACTATTCAAAAACATGAACAGCACGCAGACCTTTCCCAGGTGTGGCAACCTCAATAAATTCTCTTGGTAACAATTCAACAGGTTCAGGAACATAGTCAGATTCCTAATATGAAATGAAAAAGAAAATAAAAATCAGCACCCGAGGTCATAAGTATAATGATAACTTTTGTGAATCGCGCATACAAGTCAAAATATGACAAGTGGCTCAGAGATTTAGACAAAGATGTAATGGCCGAAGTATGTGTTCAACTGAACACAAAATACAGTAACATACACAATATGTAGGACATTTATACATGGTGAACACCGAATAATAGTTGAAGACGTTACCCTAACACCCAGTTTCGTAAGCCCAGAAAATGCGATACTAAATATAAAATAAAAAAAAAAGCAGCATCAACAGAAAGACATTCTCATTGGGATCACAAACAGGCAAGAGCTCTAACAACAATTCATCTCATTTTTCAGATACACACAAGCAAGTTGGATTAAGTTATACCTTTTTTACTTAGTGAAATGAACTTCCATGATCACATTCTTGAGCACCAGCAACATCATATATGTGAGTTTAATATGGTGACACTCTATTCAGAACATATTTCCAAGAAAATATATGTTGCAAGCGATTGAACAAAATCAACTCCACTAGGAGTAACAAGTCCGAAACAATGTTCTGATAGTACACCACCTCCTTACAGACCTAGAATAGTCATCTTTCTTCCTACGGGATTTCTAGCAGTGTTAGTGTGAGCAGAAACGACAGACCTTGATGAGTTTTACTTGAAATCATCTGTGAAGCTTTGATTTTTTTTTAAGGAAGTGAAGCTTCGATGAACAACCTTACATGGTGATCCACAACCCTATAAGCCATGTCAACATCATCTCTCTAGCGTTTACAGAATACGGACCTCACAAAAAAAAGCATGATCAGAAAATACAATAAATATCAAACAATGTTCACCATAAGACTGGTCTAATTTTGTGACATCATATCGAATAATTGGACACTATAAATCTGCTAGTCAGGTCAACCCTGGAGATAAGGCAGTGCTAGGCTCCAAATCCTTTAGCATGTACTAGAAATATATAGATGAACATCACAAATCTATTAGTCATGGTAACCCTGGAAATAAGGCAGTGCGAGGCTCCAAATTATCTAGTATGTGCTAGTCAAGCTGTCAAACATTGAAACAGGACATACACATAAAAAGAATCTGGATATTATGTAGCGAGGGAGACACAAGCAAGATTTCATCCTTACTAAGAATTATAAAATACTGAAGGAGATATAAGTTGAGCCCTATTAAGAGAAAAACAAACCTGCAGGCTGTCCCAATGGTACACTCTCTTGTTGGTACAAGCTGTAGAATTACAAGTTCATCCCTATATTCCCACTTCTCCGTCTAATCAACAGATTTCTCGGCAATCGAAAAACTCATCCCATGGGAAAGTTCTGACCGCAGGTTACGCAGATAATACCATTGTGCTCATCCCCACCTTCCTCGAGACCCTCTTTGTCTCCATTGAAGGCTTTGGGTTGAATTACTTGACCAGAGAATGGAAGGCTAACTCACTGCCGTAGATGCCAAAAGAGAAAAATTGGTGAGTGATAAAAAAAAGGACAAATTATAAGCTTCTTAAGAAACTGCTTACATATACTAAAATAGGGTAGACACTATTCAAAGTACAGCCGAATCAACCTTCCACTGTATGGGAGGTGTGAAGAAGTCCAGCAAAAAGCAAGTTGTAAAATTGACTCACGAAATGCCCAGTCTAGTCTTCATTTAGAAGCGGCTTATACCAAATGTAACTAGAGAAAATAATGCAGCAACATGGTAAAAAGGGGTTCGGCTAGTGATCTGCATAGAGGCATCTAATTTCCATGTTTCTGCATATATTTAACTATTTTCATTGTTCAAAATAAACTTCATGGAACAATGGGCAGAAAGGCAGTAGTTTAGGTTCTAAGCTATTCAGGCATAGATTTCAGCAGTTGACAGGGAATCCTCTAGGTTGGCACAACCATAATATAACATACAATAATCTATTAAGACAACTAACAAAATCTGGCCTCAAAACTCTATCCGAATTTTGAATCCAAGAAACAACTGTTATATTCAAGTAATCAACCCTCCGAGCTTTACTAATGATTATTCTTAAGAAATATCTTATGTGAATTTACAATAATATAAAAAAGGAAAAAACAAGAGTGACCAGAAACACAACATGTAGATATAATGAATGTGACATCAGGGACTGACTCAATGTTACCAGAGAAGGCTGATGTCAATTAGGGATATATGCAGCAAAAGATATTGAGTGATTACAACAGAGAGAGGAACAAAAAAACCCTAGGAATCAAAAGGAATCCCCAAACATCAATGTCTTCAACAGCGACCAAATTCAAATCAGTGACACAAAATCTCATGTAATAAGAATTCAAACAAACCCCGTTTCTTGATTCTTCCATCAGCAGCAACAGCCTGTTTCATAGCCACCAATTTCATCTCTGAATTTCTGCATCTCCTCACCGGTTTCCCAAATCGGTAATGAAGCCGCCATTAGTTTCAGATGAAGAAAATTAAACATAAATAATGATGAGAAAAATAAATCTCTCTGAATTTTAGGTCTTATGTGGAATCCAAATTTTTAGGTCTTGTGAAAGATCCATTTACTACTTCAGCAAATTTTTTTACAGAGAGAGTGAGAAAGAAGGGGATTCAGAGGTGGTAGTCAGAGAATGAATCAGTGAACGAATGAAGCCGGAGGAACATTTGAGAGTTAGGGTTTCTTTTGTGTGTTAAGAGGGGGGGAAGAGAGAGACATGAAGCTTTAATTTTGTCTAAAAGGTTTTGGACGGTGATAAGTTTGGGTCAAGGTTTGATCATAGGGTTTTCTGTGTTAGAGAGGAAGATAAGAGATGGAAAATGGGCGAAGGGAAATGAGAAACAAAAACAAAAAAAATTATGTGAAAGAATTTGGATGGTGTAGATTTTCTTTAGGATGTTCATACGGATTGCAGAAATTAAGGGACGGTATAGATTCATTTTAGGATGCTCATACGGATTGAGAAGTTTTTGTGTTTCTCTTTGTGCTAGTTCAAACTCGTGCATTCCATTTTATTATCAATTTTCCATATGAAAAAAATCCAAAAAATATATCAATAAATTTAAGATATTATTATCGACCTTCAATTATAAAAAAAAATTCCAAACATATATGGGAAGGAAGCAGAAAAAATAAGAAAGTGTGTTTTCTTTGTGCTTTTGTGCTTTTTCTTTATGCTTCCGATTTGAATTTCGACTAGCCACATAGGTCTTGAGGAAATTTTGACTAGTCATATAGGTCATGAACTTCAAATGTGGTATAATGATGTATAAAATATAAACCAAGAAGCTTTGGGTGGGTTCTGACTTCAAACTTAGAAGGATACGTCATCCAAATCGATATATATGAAGCTCAGTGTCGATTCGAACTTTAAATATGGTTTAATGGCATACAAACTATGAACCAAGAACCTCCGAGAGGGTTCTGACTTCAAACATCGCATGATACACCATCGAAATCGATAAATATGAAGCTCAGTGTCGATTCGAACTCCAAATATGGTATAACGGCATAACAAACTATGAACTAAGAAGCTCCGGGAGGGTTTTGACTTCAAACTTAGCAGGATACATCATCGAAATCGGTAAATATGAAGATCAGTGCCGATTTGAACTTCAAATATGGTATAACGGCATAACAAACTATGAACTAAGAAGCTCCGGGAGGGTTTTGACTTCAAACTTAGCAGGATAAATCATCGAAATCGGTAAATATGAAGCTCAGTGCCGATTTGAACTTCAAATATGGTATAACGACATACAAACTATGAACCAAGAAGCTCCAGGAGGGTTCTGACTTCAAACTTAGCATGATACATCATCAAAATCAATAAATATGAAGCTCAGTGTCGATTCGAACTTCAAATACGATATAACGACACACAAACTATGAACCAAGAAGCTCCAGGAGGGTTCTGACTTCAAACTTAGCAGGATACATCATCGAAATCGGTAAATATGAAGCTCAGTGTCGATTTGAACTTCAAATATGGTATAACGATATACAAACTATGAACCAAGAAGCTCCGGGAGGGTTCTGACTTCAAACTTAACATGATACATCATCGAAATAAATAAATATGAAGCTCAATGTTGATTCGAACTTCATATATGGTATAACGACATACACACTATAAACCAAGAAGCTCTGAGAGGGTTCTGACTTCAAACTTGGCATGATACATTATTGAAATCGATAAATATGAAGCTCAGTGTCGATTCGAACTTCAAATATGGTATACCAACATACAAACTATGAACCAAGAAGCTCTGGGAGGGTTCTGACTTCAAACCTAGCATGATACATCATCGAAATAAATAAATATGAAGCTCGGTCACTTATAATTCCCAAAACACCCGGCTGCACCCGCTGTATTGTAATTCCCTTGGATGCCACAATCACTTGTAATATGTCCTTCTATATACCAGAGCTTGAGATTTATGTATTGCAGGGAACAAGCATAAACATTATCCCAAGAAAAGACTCAGTAACAACCATGGCTAGCTAGTACTTTAAAAGTTAAAACTCAATCTCATATGTCTAATGGATCCAACGCTATGGTCACAATTTGTTTTTCGTATAGCCATATCATAATCCTCCAAAAAAAAAAAAAAGGTGTAACCATATGTCAATCTTTTATCATGTTTGATAAAATGTGTCAATTCGTTAGTATATGCGTGTCTAATAAACCATATATTATGGACACATAAACAAACCAATGTGGCTAAATAAATCCTCTTTCCGCCACGGATTAATAGGTGTGTCTATTGCCATCCTACACTTTCGACACATACATAATTATTTAATGTGTCCATATAGGCATCTATGGCTACATGTGACGGGATTAGACTGAAAACTATGACCAAATGATGCCCTATGGCTACAGTTGATGGGTTTAGGATTAAACCCATGACCAAATGGTGAACTATGGCTACATGGTAACACAAAACGTGGTTATAGTTATACTGATGACCAGTAGCCACACAAATAACCCGAAATGTGGCTGGGTTGTAAGCCAAAAAACGTGGCCTATGTGAAGGTTTGTACTAGTGGATCTCACATGGTTTGTTTCTTCTATTGACTATGAAGGAGGTCCTGTAACGTTTGGAGATGGGAGTTGTTGCTACATTAGCAAGAAGGGAACGATCAAACTGCCCGGTGTTCCAGAAATCCTTGATGTAGTATACGTAAAAGGTATGAATGCTAATCTTCTTTCTATTAGTCAAATTTATGACAAAGGCCATCGAGTTGTCTTCAATACAAATGGATGTGACATTGTAGACAAAACTGGGAAAGTAATTTTTCAAGGAACTCGTGGTAAAAACAATTATTATCTACTTGATACTCAGTTAGCAACCGTTGCAATTTGACTAAGGTGGAATATACACATCTTTGGCATGAGCGTTTTGGTCACATCAATTATCGTCTTCTAACTAAGATCATTAACAAAGAACTTGTTAGAGGCATTCCCAAAATCAATAAAAAGATTGAAGGTGTATGTGGTGCCTGTCAAAAGGGTAAGCAAATGAAAGTTCACCACAAATCATCTCGAGATATTATCACTAAGGCTCCACTTGATTTAATTCATATGGATCTCTTCAGACCAATTCAACAACCCACTGCTTCCGGTAAGAAGTATGCTTTAGTTATGGTAGATGATTACACCGAATTCACTTGGCTTTCATTTCTATCTCATAAGAATGAAACTCTTGGTGAATTCAAGATTATTGTTAAAAAGGATCCAGAACGAACAAGGTCGCAAACTAAAGAAAATTAGAAGCGATCATGGAACTGAATTCAAAGACACCAAAGTATTTGAATTCTGTGACGAACTGGGTATCATTCAACAATACTCACCACCTATCATTCCTCAATCTAATAGAGTTGCTGAAAGAAAGAATACGAATATTCAAGAAATGGCCAGGTTAATGCTCCATAACAAAAACTTACCATTAAGATTTTGGGGAGAAGATTTTTTTACATCATGTTACTTGATCAACCGTATGTATTTACGGTCTAAAACCCTTAACACTCCTTATGAGTTGTGTACGGAAGGAAACCCAACCTACACTATCTCAAGGTGTTTGGAAGTAAGTGTTATATTCTGAAAGATCGAGAAAATAAAGGCAAACTTAGCTTGTTATGCACACTTGACAATGCCAATGAAGTCTTTAAGTCGTTAACCTAGTTTTAGAAGAAGAAAACCAAAGGTTAAAGGAGAATCTCCTCTAGCATGCAAACTAGTATCACACGTAAGGTGTGGGGATTGGTTTTGCACAATACTAGATGTCTCCTTTATATAGTCTTTCAAATCAGGGTTTGTAATCAATGTTAGCTTAGTAACAAAGCATTCAATATTCACCTTTAGATGAAAACCTGATTTAGATTCAAGCTAATATTTCTCAACCTTTAGATCGAAAACTTAGATTGTTATATACACTTGACAATGCACGCTTCTAGGTTTGTTAACCATACCCAAACGTATGCACTTGTTGGTTCAAAAAAAATTAACCAAAAGGCTAGCCATATGAGCATTTCATATCAACCATGTTCTTCTTCACCATAACTAGTTCAAATGACTTCAAATGAACTAGTTAGAGAGTTTTTCAATTGCAAGGAAATCTCATGTACTACACAAGACACAATTGAATCAAAGATGATTTGATTCACTTGAATCAGTTCGTGAAGTTTTATAGCCACGGTTTGCAAACTGCATTCCTTAGTCTTTTTAATTTTAAGTTTAGAAATCATCTTCAGATATATAACCTTCTCACGTTCGCAGACTAGGTTCGCGGACTTAAGTTACCGGGCAGAGTTTACAAACTCCAGCATAAATTCTCGTGTTTGAGAACCTCGCCGGTTCGCGGACTGAGTTCGCGGACTTAGCTTCACGCAAGTAGTTTGTCAACTCCAGCAGAAATTCTCGGGTTTGAGAACTTCGGTAGTTCGCGGATTTGGCTCACGCCATTCTTCCGGTTCTCTTGATCAACAAAGTTTGCAAACTTTGGTTCAAGGAATAAGGACTTATACATATATATGTTTCCACAACAATGCTTATGTCCACCATTGTTTATGTAATCTAAACTCTCATTTAAATCATTGAAACATTCTCAGAGGACGTTATATAGTTGTTATTAATAAACCATTTTTCGTAAGAGCAATTTTCAAAGTGATTGAAATATAACATGACTTTCGTCACTAGGTAAATATAAACTTGATCTAAGCAAAAAGCTTACCAACACATATTTCGAGATATAGATAGGCGAGGTATACTCCGCTCAAGATAACAAATGTGTATAATCCAAGTATATATATATATATAGCATACGACTTCTTGTCTCAAAGAGTAGAAGATAGAGTAGATAGACTTTTGAGTGACAGATAAGTTCAAATCTTCACATACCTTTTTGTCGAGAAGTTCCACCAGTTCCTTGAGTAGTTCTTCTACTTGTATGATGAATCGCCATGAACTCCTTGAGCTAAATTACACTTTCTATCCTAGTCCGAGACTATCTATAATAGACTAGAAATCAAGACTTATATTTTGGATCACTAACATTGACAAACATGCTTGAGATAGCAACGCATGCGAGTTCGACCGAGCAATGCTCTAACAATCCCCCTCTGTGTCAATATTAGTGACCAAATTATCAATACATATGGAATACAAAAAAGATAAAGAAACTTTAGTAGCTCCTATTCCACATGTCTAATCTTCAACATTCCTTGAAATCTTCGTCACTTCCAAGTACTCTAATGATCCGAAAGGTTGTAAGTTTAGCATCACCGTTGTTGAAGATCCGTAGCTATAACAATGAGAAAACATAGTTCTCGATCATTGTTATACAGTGTCATAGTATTATTACATAGTGTCAAAGTCCAATTGTATCACAACTTCAACAATAATACTATGGTGATATGTATCACTCCCCCTTAGTCAATACTCCATCTCACATGGAAACCACTCCCCCTTACACAATGATCTGAAAACCATATGTATTTGTAGTGTGAACTACATATTACTTCTCCCCCTTTTTGTCAATCAAATTTTCAAGGTACAAGAATGGGATCATAATGAAATTTCCGAAAGAGACATTTCATGATTAAAAGAAAACAATAGATACCAAATAATTTAGATGCAATGATAAATCCGAAGCTAAATGCATTCATCAAGGAGTTTAAAGATACAAGATAACCCCTCTAGAATTCCACAGCCGCACACCCCTCAAGATATGACCATTAAGCACAAGTTCAAAAGAACTCTCCCCCATTTGGTGTCATTCCCGAAAGAACAACAACGATCGACCTTAATTTCAAAAGAAAATAAGGATTTTATTGGACACCAAAAAACCATGAAAATGATTTTCTATATCCAAAAACTCAATCAAATTAATCACAAGTAAACTCATGATTAATTTAATCGGAATACGCAATCAAATTAAAAAGTGATCAATTCAATTGATTGTGCTCAACATAAGATAACTTACGGAGCTACGACTAAGTTAACCATAAGATAATGAGTAGCTTAACCATTCATATACTCAACACAAGAAAATCTTATGGAGTCACGAAAATACTCAACTAGATTAATTACAAGAGAACCCATAATTAATCTAATTGGAATAAACAACCAAACTAATAACAAAAGTAATCAATTTAATTGTCATTTGTTTTGCCGACATAAGAATTCTTACGGAGCAATACTAAATAAACAAATAAGATGATTAATTTAGTTCAATATGCTCGACATAACATATTTCACGGAACAACAACTAAGCTAAGAAAATAAACTTGGTTGTATAATGCTCAATATAAGATACATTACGGTGCCTCACAGTAATATGGATCAAGGATGATCAATACTGCGGAATACACAAGGATTCATTTTATCTTCAATCACTATTTGCATAACGACAATAATAGATATAATCCTTGAAAACAAAATATTTTAACCTATCTTCCATCAAATAATTGAAAATATAGGCTTAACTTTTGTATTTGCCAAAAGTCCATTCATTCTTTTGCCAGTACGTGAATACCGAACACGAACGACTTTACTTTTGACAAAGTATGGGACAAACATAGTTCACGGACGTAAACACCAATCCCATAACAAATTGCAATATATCAAATCATAAAGATTAATACTGCAAAACATCATCCTTCAAATATTTTTATAATTTAAACCAATAAACCCAAAGAAAGATGAAAAATAATAGCCATGTGTAGTCACAATCATTGATATTCAAAGCACTAGTTATTCTTCCAACTAAACCAAAAAGAAGACATACTAGGCATCATAAATAAAACAAGAAACATGATTAAAACACTCTAAACTCTGTCAGCAACTAGGAATTAAACATGTATGAGCTCATTAGTTGCCTTCTTTAGTTTTTTTCAGAAAATCAAGATTCCTTGTTGCAATACCGAGTTGTTCACGTACTACTTCAAAGTCTCGAAGAATATTTCCTACCAGTTGTGATGACATCTGAACTGGTAGTTTGTTTTCATGATCAACAACATGAAAGCATGTTATAGAAACATGATTCAACTCAGGAATATTGTCCTTCTCGACTTCATCAACCTTGTTGCTTCCAACCATTGTGTACAGAAAGAGTCCAGTAGAATCTTTTGACCTTATGGAACATTGTATTTATAAGGTGTTCCAAGAAACCCTAGGAACTATGACGTTCGTGTGGGTCCGATATGTGTACTTGGTCAATCACACATGTGAGACCAGGGGAAAGGAGAACCCCAATTATTTAAAGAATTGCCGAGAGACAGACACTCGGAGAAGGGATGAAGGAACACAAGGACCAATTTTTTTTTTTAAAAAACAACAACTTAACAACGAATTTAATACAAACCCGACAAGTTTCCCAAGATGAGTTATCTTGAGAACAAATAGCATCCAACTTTTACATAAAAGAGGGATGCAGCTTCAAGCAGTCATGGTGTATTAAGATGAGAATCTTGCTCATCAATATTCGCTTATTCTTTTCCTTTATCAAGGGTATTTAGAGAGAATTACTCGTCATAGCTGCAGAAGTTTTGTCAAGAAAAGGGTTAGGAGTACCTGAGTCAACTTTTTTCCATGTTTTCTTGATGCTCCGTTTGAGTCTGTTTATACTAATTTTTAAATCTAAGACTCGATTGTTGATATGTAGGAAATCTGGACTGGAAGTCTTGGATTTGCATCTTTCTTCAGGGAGAGATGAGGAACTCAACTTTTCTTTCTTTCTCCGATGCCTTTTTGTCTTTGCAGGGTCAGTCACTCTTTCGCCATTCTTCCTTCTTCCATTGTAGGCATTTTTTGTTTTGAACACACAACTAAGAAAAAACTTATCACAGTACATTCCTTGAGTGTCTAAAGTTCCTTTTCCAACAATGTGTGAAACCGGTTTAATGACTTCTTTAGACATCCAAGTAAGAATGTTATGAAGTTATTCATTCTTCAACCGATAGCGACATCTTTGCTCAAAATGTCCTTTATTCCCGCATTAATAGCAGTTAAAGGAATTATTTTTAACTGTTCTCTTGTGAGCAGATTTAGAAGGAGCAGAATCCTTGTTTTTGGGACCATTGCAAGCTGCTAAAGGTTTTTCACATGGAGAATTATCACTAGCTTTAACAAAGTTGATCTGACTAGTTTTTGGAGCGTTTCTTCCTTTATAGCCCGGACCACGTGTATCACGGTGTTCTTTACATGCTCCAAGCATAGAAGATAATTCTGTAGAGCTAGAATTAAATCTACTCGGACTCTCTTCCAGTGATTTTACTTTATTAAGAGCAGCTGCAAGCTCAGTCTCCAAGGATTTTTCTTTGGTGAGAAGACTGCGCTCTTTGTCGCAAAAACGTTTTTGTTGAGAGTCATATCTTGTTTCAGTTTCTGCAAGTCTTTCTTTCAACACGAAGAGATTTCGAAAAAGATTATCATATTCATATTTTTTTGTGCGTGCATCTTCTTCACGATCTTTAACGATAGATTGTAAGAGTTTATATCCACCATCGTATCCTTTAAAGAGTTTTCTCAACTTTCTGTTCTCTTGAGAAAGAGGACCCATGTATTTACTCAAGCAGGTTGTTGACTTCTTTTCTTTCAAGGCACGATCAAACAGCTTGATATATTGAGAAACTTCTTCATCAATACTTTGTCCTTCTTCTGAATCACTATCATCTGAAAGATCATCCAACTGTTCCTCAAGATATTTTTTCCAGTCGAAAGTAGATTCAGTCAATGGACAAGTTCTTGAGTTTTTCTCAGAAGTTTCAACCCTTTGAGACTCACATGAATGGCTCTGAACTGGTGTTGCGTTATCAGAGATGTACTTATCGTCCATAGAGTCAGATCGCTATGAACACAGACTTGTAAGGTATTGAACGTTTTTGCCTGCTCTTATACTAATTGAAAAAGCAGGGGTCTAAAAACACCACCCAATATTTCTCTTAGCAATCTGTATGGACAAACCTGAATATAATTTTAAGAGAATCAACAAGACTCAATCAATTAAAAGTATATCAACGAATTTACATCTCTCTTCTTGATTTGATTTACTCAAGAAAGAACTGCGAGTTCTAATCAAATACAAGGAGTAACTTGGATGGTAACAAAGACCATTATCCAACGATCAATCAATGACAATCAACAACCAAAGGTTGGATTACTCTAATTGATGATCTAACGTACAACTTGTATTATTTCAATTACAAAGATAAACAATATAATGCATAAATAGAAATAACACAGACACCAGGAATTTTCTTAACGAGGAAACCGCCAATGCAGAAAAACCCCGGGACCTAGTCCATATTGAACACACACTGTATTAAGCCGCTACAGACACTATCCTACTCCAAGCTAACTTCGGACTGGACTGTAGTTGAACCCCAATCAGTCTCCCACTGATCCAAGGTACAATTATGCTCCTACGCCTCTGATCCCAGCAGGATACTGCACACTTGATTCCTTTAGATGATCTCACCCACAACTAAGAGTTGGTACGATCCAAAATTGCAGGTTTTGACAATAAACAAATCTGTCTCCCACAGACAAGTCTATCAAAGGATCAATCTGTCTCACACAGATAAACCCTAAAGGTTTTGTTCCGTCTTTTGATAATAATCAAGGTGAACAGGAACCAATCGATAATCCGGTCTTATATTTCCGAAGAACAGCCTAGAGTTATCAATCACCTCACAACAATCTTAATCGTATGGTAGCGAAACAAGATGTTGCGGAATCACAAACAATGAGACGAAGATGTTTGTGATTACTTTTTATATATTTCCTATTGGAGATATCAATCTCAAGCCGATCAATCTGATTGCACTCGTATGATTGAAGATGTCAGATCACACAACTACGATAAAAGTAGTATCGGTCTGGCTTCACAATCCCAATGAAGTATTTAAGTCGTTAACCTGGTTTTAGAAGAAGAAAACCAAAGGTTAAAGGAGAATCGACTCTAGCACGCAAACTAGTATCTCACGTAAGGTGTGGGGATTAGTTTTGCACAATACTAGATGTCTCCTTTCTATAGTCTTTCAAATCAGGGTTTGCAATCAATGTTAGCTTAGTAACAAAGCATTCAATATTCACCGTTAGATGAAAACCTGATTTAGATTCAAGCTAATATTTCTCAACCATTAGATCGAAAACTTAGCTTATTATACACACTTGACAATGCACGCTTCTAGGTTTGTTAACCGTACCCAAACATATGCACTTGTTGGTTCAATAATAGTTAACCAAAAGGTTATCCATATGAGCATTTCATATCAACCATGTTCTTATTCACCATAACTAGTTCAAATGACTTCAAATGAACTAGTTATAGAGTTGTTCAATTGAAACTACAGGAGAAACAATTGAAACAAAGATGATTTGATTCACTTGAACCGGTTCATGAACTTTATAGCCACTGTTTGCAAACTGCATTCCTTAGTCTTATTTAGTTTAAGTTCATAAATCATCTTCAGATATATAATCTTCTCAAGTTCGCTGACTAGGTTCGCAAACTTAAGTTACCGGGCAAAGTTTACAAACTCCAGCAGAAATTCTCGGGTATGAGAACTTCGCCGGTTCGCGGACTGGGTTCGCGGACTTAGCTTCACACAAGTAGTTTGTCAACTCTAGCAGAAATTCTCGCGTTTGAGAACTTCGGCAGTTCGCGGACTTGTCTCACGCCATTCTTCTGGTTCTCTTGATCAAAAAGTTCGCAAACTTTGGTTCAAGGAATAAGGACTTATACATATATGTGTTTCCACAACAATGCTTATGTCCACCATTGGTTATATAATCTAAACTCTCATTTCAATCATTGAAACATTCTCAGAGGACGTTATATATTTGTTATTCACAAACCATTTTTCGTCAGAGAAATTTTCAAAGTGATTGAAACATAACATGACTTTCGTCACTAGGTAAAGATAAACTTGATCGAAGCGAAAAGCTTACCAACACATATTTCGAGATATAGATAGGCGAGGTATACTTGGCTCGAAATACCAAATGTGTATAATCCAAGTCTATATATATAGCATACGACTTCTTGTCTCAAAGAGTAGGAGATAGAGTAGATAGACTTTTGAGTGACAGATAAGTTCAAGTCTTCACATACCTTTTTGTCGAGAAGTTCCACCGGTTCCTTGATTAGTTCTTCTACTTGTATGATGAATCACCATGAAGTCCTTGATCTCAACTACTCTTTCTATCCTAGTCCGAGACTTAGCTATAATAGACTAGAAATCAATACTTATAGTTTTGATCACTAACATTGACAAACATGCTTGAGATAGAAACGCATGCGAGTTCGACCGAGCAATGCTCTAACAACTTTTATCGTAGTTGTGTGATATGATCTTGCATCTTCTATCGTACGAGTACAATCAGATTGATTGGCTTGAGATTGATATCTCAGATAGGCAAGATATAAAAAGTAATCACAAACATCTTCGTCTCATTGTTTGTGATTCCGCAACATCTTGTTTCGCTACCATACGATTAAGATTTTTGTGAGGTGATTGATAACTCTAGGCTGTTCTTGGGTAATATAAGACCGGATTATCAATTGGTTCTTGTTCACCTTGATTATTATCAAAAGACGGAACAAAAACCTTTAGGGTTTATCTGTGGGAGACAGATTAATTCTTTGATAGACTTGTCTGTGTGGGACATATTTGTTTATTGTCAAAGCTTGCGATTTTGGGTCGTAGCTACTCTTAGTTGTGGGTGAGATCAGCTAAGGAAATCAAGTGCACAATATCCTGCTGGGATCAGAGGCGTAGGGAGTACAACTGTACCTGGATCAGTGGGAGACTGATTGGAGTTCAACTACAGTCCAGTTCGAAGTTAGCTTGAAGTAGGAAAGTGTATGTAGCAGCTTAATACAGTGTGTGTTCAATCTGAACTAGGTCCCGGGGTTTTTCTGCATTTGCGGTTTCCTCGTTAACAAAATTTCTGGTGTCTGTGTTAGTTCTATTTCTGTATTATATTTGTTTATATAATTTTAATAATACAGGTTGTGCGTTTGAATCAATCAATTGAAAATCCGACCTTCGGTTGTTGATTGATATTGATTGATCCTTGGATATTGGTCTTCGGTACCATCCAAGTTATTCCTTGTATTTGATTAGAACTCGCCGTCCTTGCTTGAGTAAATCAAATCAAGAAGAGAGATATAAACTCTTTGATATACTTTTAATTGATTGAGTCTTGTTGATTCTCTTAAAACTATATTCGAGTTTGTCCATATAGATTACTAAGCAAAATATTGGGTGGTGTTGTTAGACCCCGCTTTTTTAGATATGATTGGCTTCATACGATTCACCATAAGCTTACCTAGGGTCCAAACAGTGAGATTTAAAAAAAAATTGAACCACATAAACAATATCAGATTCAACTATGTCCCAATTATGTTTATAGAAGCCAATTTGGAATCCATCAGGGCCTGGTGCTTTCCATTAAGGCATTTGAGCAATTGTACTTCTAATTTCAGTCACATCAGGAATTTTTAGGAGCATTTCATTATCTTCAGCAGAAATACAAGTAGGAATCAAATTATATCCAATCAAGGTAGTAATATGTTGAAAATGATTAATTAATAGACTTTCAAGCTGATCTCTCTCTTTACACCACATACCTAAACTGTTTTGAAGAGATGCTATGTGGTTTCTTCTACGCCTAAATTTTGCTCTAGCATGAAAATACTTCGTGTTACGATCTCCATACGCAAAATAATTATCTCTAGATGTTTGTCTCAATTGTTGATTATGAATATCATACCAATGAGAAATTTCTAGCTGTAATTTATTATATTGGGGAGTAAGTTCATCTGAAGGATTTTGACTAACCAAATTCAACAGATTATGCTTAATTGTCTTAATTCTGCTTTGGATGCTACCAAAAGTAATTCGACTCCAATTAGTTAAAGCATGCTGAGTAGAAAGAAGTTTATTGTGAATGTTATCATGATGTTGATCATCCCTATTCCAAGCAGCCGCTATGATAGTCTTACAATCTTTGTGTCCTAACCAATGTTCAAAAAGTCTTAAGGGCCTATCTTTTTTCCTACCAGATGACTGAGTTACTAATAACAAAGGAGCATGGTCAGAACCTATAGGCAAAAGATTATTCAGTTGTGCCGAAGGAAAATTATCATGCCAAATAGTATTTGCCAAAGCTCGATCTAATCGAACCCTAACTAATGAATCTCCTTGTCGATGATTAGACCAAGTATACGGGTCTCCTGACCAGACAACATCTGTTAAACCTAGATTGCGTATAAATTGTATTGGAAAATTATGTTTCTGTTATGCTTTTGTGTGCCTACTTCCTTTTCAGATGGATGTAAAATTGTATTCAGGTCACCTATCAATAGCCAAGGATAGATATGCTCAGAAGCTAGTCTATCTAACGCAGACCATTGTTGTAGCTTTTCATGCTCCTGTAAGGTACCATACATACAAGACAGCATCCAGAAACCGACAGAAACATCTGTCTTTAAAAGAAAAGAGATAAGCTTCACCTCTTCGTGGATAATTTCCATATGGAAACTATCCTTCCACAAAAAATCCAATCCACCAGACAAACCAATTGAGCTTTGAACCCAAAAATTTGGATAACCGAATTCGTTGAGAATAAACCTCATTTTCCTTTCTCCAGTTCTAGTTTCTGACAAAAAAAAATAATATCTGGAGAATTGGTAGCAATTTCACTCTTTAAATGCTTTTTAGTCAAGGGATTTCCAATCCCTTGAACATTCCATGCCAAAATTTTCATACTAACAACACAGCCAAATTGAAACAAGAAGCAAATAAGATCTAAAATGCGGGAAATAGAGACTAACAAAAGCGAAGCATACCCATAACTACACAACAACAGACAATTGGTAACAATAAGATTATGAAAGCATATAAGCGGAAAACTAACATGTTCACCAGTTTCAGGGTTACAGCCGTGTGATTCATGAGTATCTCTGATTTGCACTGGGGTCAAAACGACCCCTGATTCAGTGTGCAGGTCGTCCATTCTAAGTCTATTACTCCCCCTTACATTAGTAGATGGTGCTACAGCTTGTGCCCTTGCAATAAGACCCTCAGTATTCTGACTAGCACCCGCAGAAAGTTTTTGATACCTGGATGTTGATGTAGAAACTCCCTGGGAAGGCCTTTTGAAGAATCTATTAAGCTGGTTACTCTCAAATTTAAGCTGCTTGGCAATATCGGCACATTGATTCTTTGTGGTGATTAACAACTACATAACAGTGAGGGCACAATTTGAATGGGGGATTGAGATGGTAGAAAACAATTTTGGCTTCAGCTCCATTAATTCTCTCCACAGTCATACTCTTACGCCATGGAGTATCCACAGTAACTAGCGCCGTAACAGTCACTTTCTTTTCGGCTGTAGGAATTCCATTTGGTGGATCTACATCCAAAACAGTACCCACAGAACCACCAAGTCTTTCTGCTAATGGCCTTGTTTGATATTCTTGTGGTAAATTCCGCCAATTGAGATTATCTACATCAACTAATAATGGATCCCAGTGATGCAGTAGAACGAGATATACATTAAAAGATGTATATTTCTTCGTCAATAGAAATTTCTTATCAGCTTCCCTTTCAAATTTAATGATATACATATTCCTATCGTGGTGACTAAACCAAAATTCCCCAATATTTTTCCAGTATCTTCTAGCTGCTTTTTCTGCTATCCCAAAATACATTTTATCTTCAGAAAAAACCTTTGCAATAAGACTATTATTCCAATTATCCATTCCTTCTTGAATATCAAATTCATCATGAATAACCAATCGATCCTTCAAAGTTGATGATTCCATTTGATTGGTGATTGACGCAATTGGGTGATGAGATTAACGGAAGAGAGATCAAACTCTGGTGATCGCCGACGATGAGAAGAGGCAAGAAGAATGCATGAGGAAGTTCGGGAGCTAATAATGCGTCTATTTGACCAAAGGTTACTACAGTGTATTTCCAGCTAGACTGATATGGTACATACATTATAGGCATTTAAGTTTCAACACTAAGAACCTAACACTAAATATATTTACTAGGATGTTATCATTACTTTAAATCTTATGCAGAGGTCATAACTCTGTATAGAATTTGAAAAGAATGTTCCCAGGCATACTCAAGAGAGACAAAATAGAGTCAGTAGATAGTAAAATCAATACTCTTTTATCTGGCATATTTTATATTGACAGTAATTTCCTTATCACTTATATTTTATACTTTTTTAATTATTTTCTTATGACTATTTTATTTTATAATCCTTTTTCTAATTCTTTTATATTTTTCTAATTTTTTTTCCATTATTAAAAAAAAAAAATTTGATTTTTTTTTCCATTATTAAGAAAAACATTTTTTTGAATTTTTTTCGTTATTTACAAAATTAAAAAAATGATTAAAGAAATTTAATAATTAAAAAAGAATTAAAAAATTAATTGAAAAGACAATTAAAAAGGATTGAATTTTTTTGAAGAATTTTTCTTTTAAAAAATATAAGTAAATTAATTAATTAAGATTATCTAAGTAATTTTGGGATGCACGGACACGTAGACTTTGATGTCGTGTCTGCGTCCAATCCACGGGGACATGTCGAGAATGCTAACTAAACGCGTGTCAGACGCACCACGTGGCGTCCCACGTGATTCCGATGGTGGGCGCGTATTTTCATCACTCAAAAATGATTGGTGGTGTCATACATCACTCGAAAATGATGGCTGGTGGAGAGTTTATAACCCACAACCTTAAACTCTGCTATCCTGACCGACGATTGATTTCTTGTACACATTTTATACTTATTCATATTTTGATTATTGCATTAATTAATTATTGAGGATAATCAAATCCTAATTTAGATTTGCATAACATTAACATATTATTTATTTTTTTATACATGAAATTTATACTTGCAATACATTTATATATTTTGTATTTATATTCATATATACATGTCCACGTCCTAACATTTTCAATATTTGATCGTGTCCGTGTCACCGCGTCTGTGCTGCCCAGCACCAGACGGACCAAGTTTACTTGGGAAATTCTTGAATTTGTTCGAGCATCACATGTTCACATATGTTTTTCTTGTAATATGTCCTGAATAGCAATTGATATGTCTGGGCCTGCTCGTTTACACTAGCCCAACAGCAAGGCATAGTGCCTTTCCATTTGTTTTGTAAGTTGTACTTGTAACCTAAAACTAAAAAGGCATCTGGAGAATGGTTATCAAAAAGTGAAAACTACAGGGAGATCCATTCTTACACATTTTCCTACAGTGAAACCCACCCTCACAAAATCTCACGGGCGCACCCAAAAGCAGCCAACAAATTATTTGCAGGCCCAAAGTTTTCAAAATTCGTTTATTTTCTTTTTTATTTCCCAATTTAGCCTCACTTTCAGTTTCAGTATATCCTGTTTATTTTCGAGAGATTGATTATCGAGAGATTGATTCAATTTACTCAGCAAGCTTTAGCCTCACTTGTCATTGATTACCGAGAGAGATTCAATTTACTCAGCAAAGCTTCAGGTTCGTTCGTTTTTATTCCAATCTTGATTCTGATTTTTGTTTAATCTTGATTCGATTCTATGTTTTAGTTTCTGTAAGATTAGGATCTATTATTTTAGGTTTCCGAAGCTTAATTTAGTTTTTCGAATCGTTTTTTAGATCTTTTAAGCTTGTTTTTGAATTTTTGTTTATTTTCTAGGTTTTGAATTTGTTAACATCAATGTAGATCTTTTAGATTAAATTTTTTTTGTTTCGATTTCATGTTCCGATGTTGACATACCAATTTACTAGGTTTTGCTTCTGTTCTGTTGGATTTTTTATTTGATTTGTTTTTCCATTCTTATTTTTGATATGTTATCTGTTATTGATTTTGATATCCTGTTGATTTCTCATCTGATTATGGTTAATGTAGATTGCTTCTTGTTGTTGATTTGATCTTTTAATTTTGAGTAAGAATTTTTGTGAAGCAATATGCAGGATACACTACGGGAAAAATATACATCTACAACTGGAGATTTACAACACTCCGCTATACATCGTAGAAAGTCCTATGTTTTACAACTGGTTTCAAAGAAAGAGTTGTCGTATATCATCACTACCAACCCTTAGGAACAAGGGGTTCCGCTAAGAAAACAAACGACAACTCCTTTAGCAAAACTGTTGTGACGACATTTAGGTATAACAACTTTGTTTCATAAGTGTAGTGACTTAGCCTATCACAATTCTCACAAGTGTTGTTGAAGAACACAAAAATATGATAATGAAAAATACGTTAGAGGGGAGATTCGAACATGAACCTAATGCATGGATGTATAGCTCATCAACCATCCTTAGAGTTCACAAGTTTGGGTTTTTTCTTTTTTTTTAATAGAAACGTATAACGACACTTATAAGTGTTGTTGAAGTTAAAATATAGAATGTGGGAAAAAATTAGGTTTGGGGGATTCGACCCTGAGCCTCCTATATGGAAGTCTACACCACTAACCATACCTACACTATCACAAGTTCTGTAAAGTTGGTGGTTCTTTAATATACTATTATGACAACCCTTCATAAGCGTTGTAAAACAAAATATAATGCGCAAAGCCGACTGAGCCACAAAGAGCGCGAAGCATTCTCTGTAACCATATACATTCTTCTCTGTAAATAATCACATACATTCTATAAGACCACCCGCTTTAAGCAAAGCATGCAACTGGGGAATTATGGCAAAAGTATACCATCAAACAAACAAATATTCTGAAAAACATTACCATCTTCAAACCGATATTCACACACAAATGATGATAACAAAAGCAGCCCTGAATTACCAACAATAGAACATAGAGTTTGATAAGTGATAAATACACAAGCCAATACAGAACTAACACTCAGCTGTAGCAAGAAACTTGAGAATAGCAGGAAACTCATACAGAACTACACACTCAGCTGTAGCAAGAAACTTGAGAATAGCAGTTGAAGTAGATTACTGAGAAGGCAAATAACACCAAATATTTCTAAAGCAAGAATACAATACCGTAAAAACAATAAACTACTGATCTAACTTGTGAACTTCTTTTTCTTCTTCTTTTTGTTCTTCTTCTTTGTCGGAACCACTATGGTATATTCCCCATCTTCTCTTAAGTAACTCTCGTTCTCGTCATCCATTTGGAAACCAAGAGTTGAAATATCCACTGGTTGGAAAATTATTTCATGCTTTTCATTGTATTCCTCTAATTCATGGAAACCCCTGGGCGGTGGTTTCACCATCACATACCAGTTAGATGTATTTGACTCTCGAGAATAGAAAACTTGTCGCGCTTGCTTTGCTAAAATGAATGGATCGTTACAGTATTGGTTCTTATGCTGCTTTAAATTGACTAATGTAAAGCCATCTTCTACCTTCACACCAAAATTGGTGTGAGCCCAATCACATTTGAATATTGGAATTTGAAACATATGATTGTAGTCCAACAATAGAATTTCTTCTAAAACACCATAGAACCCACTAGTTTCTGACAATCCTGCAACTAAGGTTGTTGATTCAATTGAAACTCCACTGTTTTGTGTGACTCTCTTAACATCCTTCGTAATAAACCTAGTGTTATTGATAAGCAAGCCTTTATATGATATGTAGTTTTCCAACGGCCCATATGACAACCATTCTACCGTGTGTGATATTGGCATGCCTTGTTCAATTTGCATCTTAACCTACAAATGTATAATCTCAGAACATAAGAATATAACTAAATTTGTTATCTAAGCATAAGAAGTTAGATTTATATGATGGTGTGCCGAACATGGATTGTTCTATGTGATAGAATGAAACATACCTTTTGTTGAAACCAATCTGCAAATGTGTCAGACTGTATGGAATTGAGTTGGTCTTCACCAGTAATTGCCCTCCCAGCAGGAGATTTTAACTCGTCCATATGCATTCTAAGACAAAATTAAAATTAGAAAATGAAGTATTAATTGACAGACCATTTTAATAAACGTGAACATCATACTTACATCATATATGGGTCAATTTCGGGTGTGTTAAAAAGCACATATCTGTGAGCTATCTTTAACTTCTCACCATCCATACGCACTTGGACACCTTTAGAAAGAGGACGTGCTGCCGGTGTGGAACCATTTTGAGTGTTTTCGTTACGCCTTTGCTCTACTCCTGTTTCAGCTGCTTGGGCCTTACGAATATCAAAATACCTAACACTCTCCATTCCAAGATAACACTCGGCTATACAAGCTTCAGGTTGTGCATAATTCTTTACATATTCTTTGAATGTCTTCAATACCTAGGAAAGTCGAGTATGCAACAGTTACTAGTTAATTAAATATTAGTATCTCTAAGATACAAAGGGCATAACTTTCTACACAAAACCAAAAAACAGAAGTAATATAAATTAAATTGGCATACCTTTCAAATGGATACATCCAACGATATTGTACAGGTCCACATAATCGCACTTCTCGAGCTAGGTGAATTGTCAAGTGCATCATGACATCAAAAAGTGACGGAGGGAAGTACCTCTCAAACATACACAAAGTCTCAGCAACTTCTACTTCAAGTTCTATTAATCTATGGAGATCAACTGCCCTTTGGCATATTTCGTGAAAATAAGAACATAACCTGAAAATTGCCTCCCTTGGCCCTACAGGTAAAAGTCCTTGCAAAGCAACGGGTAATATTTGTTGCATAAGAACATGGTAATCATGAGCCTTAAGAACACCTAAGCAACCATCTTTTGAGAAATGCTTTCTAAGATCAGAACTAAAACCATATGGAACCTTTAAATTTCTCATCCTATTATACAATATAGCCTTTTCCTTGTCATTTAAACAGTATGGTGCTGGTGGAAGGATCGTTTTTCCATTTATCTCTACTGGATGTAATTCTGGTCTTATTCCCATACTCTTCAGATCATTGCGGGACTTTAGACCGTCTTTTGTTTTGGACTTTATATTCAATATGGTACCAATAATACTCTCGCAAACATTTTTTTCTGTATGCATAACATCAATATTGTGCCGTAGTAATAAATCCTAGGAAGATGGAAAAACCCAAAATTAGTAATTAATTCTATAAATAAATAAAAGATCAGACATTTAATCTATGTGAAAGTTATAATGTCATGCTGTCGAATCTTAGGTAAGTAATTAATTCTATTATAATGTCATGCTGGAAAAAACAGAAACAAAATGCTCATTATACTGAAAATATACTATTATGTGTCAATTATGGTGCAATCAAACTGATGCTGCCGATGCTTTATCACATTGGGAAGAGTACTCAGATGCATTATACTTCCCAAACACTATATCAAAAGAACGAGTGTGTCATTTAGATTGCATTTGTTGATAATGTGAAGTTTAGAGGCTAACATGGTGCAAAGCAGAAGAACCCATAGCCAAATATTAACAAGTAAGTTTGAAGTTATGGAACTAACCTTCCAGTAAGGCAAGTCGAAGAATATTGACCGTTTGTTAAACACCCGAAGTTCAGTTTCATCATCATTTGCACCAGAAATAGCCGCATCAGCAACAACATCCCTTTTCCGCTTCCCACATTTAGAATTACCCACATTTGCACTTGCTGCCGCACTAATCTTGCCCTTATTCTTCTTCTTTTGCTCTTTCTTTTTCCTTATCTCCTCCTCGTTCTTCTCCGCTTTCCCAAAATCATTTGTAATACTATTCTGACATTCAAGTGCCGCAGCACCAGACATAACAGGTGGCTTTTCCTTCCTCTCAATCTCTCCATTAAACCAGTCTTTTTTCTGCCTAAGAGGATGATTATGACGAAGAAATCTCCTATGATTCAAGTAGACAGTTTTACGACTAAATGCCAACCAGTTTGAAAGTGTATTTTCACCGCAAAGAGGACAGGCTGCCTTCCCTTTATACGTACATCCTGATAAATTACCATATGCAGGGAAATCGTTTATTGTCCACATTAATAACGCCTTCAAGTTAAAATCTGTTTTAGTAAACGAATCATATACCTGCACCCCTTTCTCCCACAACTCAAAAAGATCATCAATCAAGGGCTGCAAGTATACATCAATGTCATTACCCGGTTGTTTTTTTCCTGGAATCAGCATGCTCAGAATTATGTTGTCACCTTGCATACACAATTGAGGGGGCAAATTATAAACCACGAGCATCACTGGCCAACAACTGTGGGCTGCGGAAAGATCACCAAATGGATTAAATCCATCAGCAACAAGCCCAAGACGCAAATTACGGGGATCTGAATCAAACTCGGGATACTTTGTGTCTATGTGCTTCCAAGCCAAAGAATCTGTTGGATGACGCATCTTCCCATCCTTACTCTTGTTCGTCGCGTGCCATATCAACTGCTCAGCCAGTGCTGCTGATTGAAACAATCTTCTCAATCTCGGCACAATGGGGAAGTACCTAAGCACCTTCACCGGTATCTTCTTTTGCGGCTTGTCTATCATTTCAGCATTGTCCATGTTAGATGTGTCTGCCTTCCACCTAGAATAATGACATTTAGGACACTCGTCTGCATCTTTCAAATCTTTTCTAAACAAACAACAATCATTAATACAAGCATGTATTTTCTGGTAAGTCAATTGATAAGATTTCAGGAGCTTTTTCACTTCATATGTTGAGCAAGGAAGACAATGATCTGGCGGCAACAAGGAACCGATTGTCTTGAGAAGTTCGTCAAAAGATTTCCTAGATAAACCATTTACTGTCTTGTGCCTATACAATTCAACAGTGATGGATAACTTTGTGTGTGTTTTACAATTAGTATATAACGGTGGGTCCGCCTCTTCCACATGGTTTTCCAAACCCTCATCTTGCACAGGTTCATGTCCCTGATCGATATGTGCATCAGCTTCAACAGCAGCATCTATATGATATGATCCCCTTGTTGCTCCCTCTTGGTGTACATCAGTAGAAGTGTGCATAGTCTCCCCGTGAAAAACCCACTCAGTGTATGTAGGATCCCAACCTCGTTTCAGCAAGTGAAGATGCACTTCTTTCGGAGGAAGTGGGAAAGTGAGATTCTTACAATCAACACAAGGACAACTGAATTCAGAAGGATTTCCAAGTCTCTGACAAACGGTATCTATGAAATTCTTCAAGGCCTCCTGATATGGAAGATCACCCCTACATGAAAGAACGAAAAAATAATTAATCACGGAATAACACAATAAAAGAGGGAAAACCAATGTAAAGAATGTAATATTCTACAGTGAACAACATATTAACCTTGGCCAATGAACCCAATCTTTATTCATAATTTTGAATGACTTGAATCTGCAAATCTGTTCAGTTCTTCAACTATTTTGATTCTGTTTTTCCATTTGCATCATAAATTTGCTCAAGGTTGGTGTAAGGAACATAGCATACAAGACAAATTAAGTGGCCGGTGGGGCTCTCTGACTGTGATGTCGATGAAGACTTGTGTAACTAATTAGAGAATTTTTTTCTGTCGACCAAGCATCTCCTGAAGCGTTACGCAAGACAAATTATGTATAATGTATGGAAGTATGTTTACAAATATTCTTGGTATGTCGTCAAGAACTCTATTCAACCAATGCAACTTCTTATACAGATACTTATTTAGAAGTTACAGTTGCAAGGAAATCATCAATTGATCTAATAGTAGACCCTTTGAGATGACCACCTTCATCTTCTCTCATCGCAGCACTAATTTTCTCCGCAATCACCATTGCCCTCTTCCTCATTTCTTCCCCTTCACTGCTACCCATCACTTGTTCAACTAACACAATTCAGTTAGGACTGATCTTTTTCTCTTCTAGTATGCAAATCTTCAGTCTTTCGAAGGACCACGATTATGAGTCACAGATTCACATATTCAAGCCCTCACCTGCCAAATCGAAACATACCCAACAAACTTAATGAGCCAATTTCTGAATCATGATTATGATTTACTGAAAATTAGACAAAGCAAACAAAACATTTTCAACAAAGCAAGATAAGAAGACTGCAACGTCTATGATGCACCTTCGACATTAAAAGAAAAAAATCAACATGACTGCAGAAAAAATAAAAAGAGACTGAAGGAGAAACTACCCATATTGTTGATTTTGATGAAATCAATATCATAAGAAAGGAACAAACTACCCATATTGTTGATTTTAATGAAATTCTAAACCAAACCCATATTGTTCTGTGTTGATTATAAAAAAACCTAATTCAAATTTTAATGCAAAAAAGTCACTGAAGAAAACCTAATTCAAAAATCAAAAAAACAATATACCCTAAATTGAGCTTTGGTTACAGATCGATCTTCAACTTCGGGAAATTGGTGGAAGTGGTTAGTCGAGATATGGGTTACAGATCGATCTTCAACATTGTGTGGTGATGATGAAGTTGGTGAAGTAATCTCCTGAGATCGATGAAGTTTCCAGTGGTTTGAGTTATGGAGGTGCTGCTGTACCGAAGTGGTTTGAGTGATGTTGGTTTGAATAATGGTAGTTTGAGGTGAAGTTTCTCCGTCGAACACACTGGGGAGATGCAGTTGAGGGAAAAAAAGAAAAGGATAAGGAAGGAAATAGAAATGAGAATGATGTTAAACAAAAAAAAAAAAAAAACTTAACGGCTGTAGATGAAATAGAATTAAAAATTAAATGAATGGGTGGTTATGATGTGATGATATACATAGAATATTCCAAAGGAATATTCCCAGTATATGGTTGGATTCATCGTTCTTACGAAGTCCCCGACTTAGAGTAGTCCACTCATCGCCAGGTTTCGATCTCGGAGCCATGTTATGTCTCGAAGTTGCCAAAACCGGTCAGGTTTAAGGGTTGGAGGAATATTATGAAAGCATCTTAGCTATGAATCGACAGATTCATCGTTCTTACGAAGTCCCCGACTTAGAGTAGTCCACTCATCGCCAGGTTTCGATCTCGGAGCCATGTTATGTCTCGAAGTTGCCAAAACCGGTCAGGTTTAAGGGTTGGAGGAATATTATGAAAGCATCTTACCTATGAATCGACAGATTCATCGTTCTTACGAAGTCCCCGACTTAGAGTAATCCACTCATCGCCAGGTTTCGATCTCGGAGCCATGTTATGTCTCGAAGTTGCCAAAACCGGTCAGGTTTAAGGGTTGGAGGAATATTATGAAAGCATCTTACCTATGAATCGACAGATTCATCGTTCTTACGAAGTCCCCGACTTAGAGTAGTCCACTCATTGTCAGGTTTCGATCTCGGAGCCATGTTATGTCTCGAAGTTGCCAAAACCGGTCAGGTTTAAGGGTTGGAGGAATATTATGAAAGCATCTTACCTATGAATCGACAGATTCATCGTTCTTACGAAGTCCCCGACTTAGAGTAGTCCACTCATCGCCAGGTTTCGATCTCGGAGCCATGTTATGTCTCGAAGTTGCCAAAACCGGTCAGTTTTAAGGGTTGGAGGAATATTATGAAAGCATCTTACCTATGAATCGACAGATTCATCGTTCTTACGAAGTCCCCGACTTAGAGTAGTCCACTCATCGCCAGGTTTCGATCTCGGAGCCATGTTATGTCTCGAAGTTGCCAAAACCGGTCAGGTTTAAGGGTTGGAGGAATATTGTGAAAGACTCTTACCTATCAATCGACAGATTTATCGTTCTTACGAAGTCCCCGACTTAGAGTAGTCCACTCATCGCCAGGTTTCGATCTCGGAGCCATGTTATGTCTCGAAGTTGCCAAAACCGGTCAGGTTTAAGGGTTGGAGGAATATTATGAAAGCATCTTACCTGTGAATCGACAGATTCATCGTTCTTACGAAGTCCCCGACTTAGAGTAGTCCACTCATCGCCAGGTTTCGATCTCGGAGCCATGTTATGTCTCGAAGTTGCCAAAACCGGTCAGGTTTAAGGGTTGGAGGAATATTATGAAAGCATCTTACCTATGAATCGATAGATTCATCGTTCTTACGAAGTCCCCGACTTAGAGTAGTCCACTCATCGCCAGGTTTCGATCTCGGAGCCATGTTATGTCTCGAAGTTGCCAAAACCGGTCAGGTTTAAGGGTTGGAGGAATATTATGAAAGCATCTTACCTATGAATCGACAGATTCATCGTTCTTACGAAGTCCCCGACTTAGAGTAGTCCACTCATCGCCAGGTTTCGATCTCGGAGCCATGTTATGTCTCGAGGTTGCAAAAACCGGTCAGGTTTAAGGGTTGGAGGAATATTATGAAAGCATCTTACCTATGAATCGACAGATTCATCGTTCTTACGAAGTCCCCGACTTAGAGTAGTCCACTCATCGCCAGGTTTCGATCTCGGAGCCATGTTATGTCTCGAAGTTGCCAAAACCGGTCAGGTTTAAGGGTTGGAGGAATATTATGAAAGCATCTTACTTATGAATCGACAGATTCATCGTTCTTACGAAGTCCCCGACTTAGAGTAGTCCACTCATCGCCAGGTTTCGATCTCGGAGCCATGTTATGTCTCGAAGTTGCCAAAACCGGCCAGGTTTAAGGGTTGTAGGAATATTATGAAAGCATCTTACCAATGAATCGACAGATTCATCGTTCTTACGAAGTCCCCGACTTAGAGTAGTCCACTCATCGCCAGGTTTCGATCTCGGAGCCATGTTATGTCTCGAAATTGCCAAAACCGGTCAGGTTTAAGGGTTGGAGGAATATTATGAAAGCATCTTACCTATGAATCGACAGATTCATCGTTCTTACAAATTCCTCGACTTAGAGTAGTCCACTCATCGCCAGGTTTCGATCTCGGAGCCATGTTATGTCTCGAAGTTGCCAAAACCGGTCAGGTTTAAGGGTTGGAGGAATATTATGAAAGCATCTTACCTATGAATCGACAGATTCATCGTTCTTACGAAGTCCCCGACTTAGAGTAGTCCACTCATCGCCAGGTTTCGATCTCGGAGCCATGTTATGTCTCGAAGTTGCCAAAACCGGTCAGGTTTAAAGGTTGGAGGAATATTATGAAAGCATCTTACTTATGAATCGACAGATTCATCGTTCTTACGAAGTCCCCGACTTAGAGTAGTCCACTCATCGCCAGGTTTCGATCCCGGAGCCATGTTATGTCTCGAAGTTGCCAAAACCGGTCAGGTTTAAGGGTTGGAGGAATATTATGAAAGCATCTTACCTATGAATCGACAGATTCATCGTTCTTACGAAGTCCCCGACTTAGAGTAGTCCACTCACCGCCATGTTTCGATCTCGGAGCCATGTTATATCTCGAAGTTGCCAAAACCGGACATGTTTAAGGGTTGGAGGAATATTCTAATGGCACCGATATTATTTATAGATAGACGGATTCATCGTTTTTACGAAGTCTCTGACTTAGAATAGTCCACTTACCAGTTACCGCCAGGTTTCGTGCTCGGAGCCAGGTTATATCTATGTTACTTAGAGTGTTACCACCAAAATTTTTTTGTTGTAATTTTGTCTAATCCAACGTACCAAAGTTAGGGGAAGCAACTGCTACTAAATCTAACGGTGGGAATTTTGTGTTTGTTTGTCAAAAATTGTGTTTCTTTGCCAATCCGTATGCTTTTGCTTAGACCAATCAGAATATTCCACTTTCCCGCCCAAAATCCCGCCCAAATTTGGTCACGTGTCGGCCCAAGAATTTTTCAGAGAATATTTAATTTTTGACAACTGCAACGTGTCCTATCCCATGTTTCCCCCCAATATTTTCACAACGCGCCCAAAATCATTAGTCTCTTCACTCTTCACAAAAATAAGAAAACTCTCTCACCAAAAAAAAAGGAAAAAATCTCTCACCTATCGCCATGTCTGCAACTGTGAAGCTCTAACCCTAACAATCTCTTATCGTAAAACCCTAACAATCTCTCATCAGAAAACCCTAACAATCTCTCATCAGGAAACCCTAACAATCTCTCATCAGAAAACCCTAACAATCTCTCATCAGGAAACCCTAACAATCTCTCAATCACTCAAACTCTTCAGAAAACCATAACTATCTATTAATCTCAGAGTTCTTCAACTTTGAAGAAAACCCTAACAAATTTTCAAGAAAAGGATTTCACGAAGGGGTAA
>NC_039359.1:53514437-53514575 GCF_003573695.1 Papaver somniferum
TTCACATAAATGTTCAGATCTTCACATGCAATTTAGGATTTGTTGTTTCCATGATGAAATTGGTATTGGGTCCTATTTAATTTTGGGAATTTTCGATTTTAGGTCTTTTTATGATGATTTTCATTTCGATGATTGTCT
>NC_039359.1:53514585-53545367 GCF_003573695.1 Papaver somniferum
TGTGTTATAACAAAAAATCCCCCCTTTTCTTCCTTCCTATTTCCAATCCCTCTCTCCATCTTTCAATTAGCAAATACAGAGAACCCTAGATGGCCATGATTCCCATTAGCAACAGAGAATAAAAAATCATGTTAATGGGGAGGTGCTCTTCATGGGCTCATGACTACATCTTTAGTGTAATAATTGTAGTACCAAAGATATGTGGAGTACTAGTGCAGAAGTTTAGCCACTGTGATGCATGAAGTATAATTTAGAATTCGTAAGAATTTGTGATTTGATAGGTGTAGCCTTATTCTCTTTAGGTGTATGATTTGATTATATTTGTGCCAAAGCATGAAGTTTAGCCACTGTGATTATATTTTTGCAAGGCATAACTGCAATAATGAAGACTAACAAGGAAACAATAAAGAAAAATCTGGTCAGGGAGTTGGCCATAAAGGTAAAGGCTTCTCATCTCAATTTCAGTGTAAATAAACTTATTCACCATATCATTTTAACTAACCTATATGCATTATTGTTGCAGATGAAAAACAAACAGTCCAAAACTGATAAAGGTTCTCCATCTGCAGAACCATCCCTTCCACCTGAAAGTAGGCGATCATCACCAAGGAACAAGAAGTTTGCGATAAAGGTAAAGACTTTTCATCTCAATTTCACAAAAAACTACTTACCTTCTCATTTTAACTAAGCTACACTTTTTGCAGATGAAAAACAAACAGTCCAAAACTGATAAAGGTTCTCCATCTGCAGAACCATCCCTTCCACCTGAAAGTAGGCGATCATCACCAAGGAACAAGAAGTTTGCGATAAAGGTAAAGACTTTTCATCTCAATTTCACAAAAAACTACTTACCTTCTCATTTTAACTAAGCTACACTTTTTGCAGATGAAAAACAAACAGTCCAAAACTGATAAAGGTTCTCCATCTGCAGAACCATCCCTTCCAACTGAAAGTGCTTCACTCACTTCAAAGCTGCAACCCCCAACTCAAACCAAGTCCCCGACTCCATCTATTTCACCTGGAAGTAGGCGATCATCACAAAGGAACAAGAAGTTAGAACCAAGTGCTGCTGTTTCTTCTCTAACTAAATGTGCAACAACTCCAAAGCGTCGTCTACAACCTGAAAGTGCTGAAATGTCATCACCAACTACAAAGAGACAGGCTACTAGGAAGAAGAATGTGCAATCTGAAAGTGCTCAACATTCACAGACCACAACTACAAAGTCCCAATCAAAAAGCTCTGAAGGAGATACTGAAAAATCTGGAGTGGGGCGAAAAAATGTAAAGCGAAAACTTGACACAAGCAGCACAGGCCCATGTCTGAATGTTCAACTTAGGGATCCACACGACACTCTCGCAGATTTTCAAGATGAAGAAGAAGAAGAGGAAGAGGAGGAGGAAGCTGTGGAAGAGGATAACTCTGATCATGTGGAGCCTGATGTGGAAGAAGAGAATGATAATGGTAATGGTGATGAGCCTGAATTGGAAGAAGAAAATGATAATGGTAATGATGATAATGAGGAAGGTGAAGAAGGAAAAGAAGCCAAGAAAAGAAAATATGTTCCACGTGGTCCAACCCAGATGTATGCACTGAAGTTAGATTCTGCTGATCCGAAAAGAACAATTTCCTTCAACTCTAATGAACAACCGATTGGTGATCCATCTGTGCAACTTGCCAGTGTGCTAGGGGTGCTTGTTCGGAAACTTCCATTAACGTACAAGGATTGGAGACTTGTCCCTTATGAAGCCAAAGAAAACATATGGAAGATAGTCTCGGTTCGCAATTGATAACTCTTTAACTCTTTTCATTCGTCAATAATTATTTAAGTCATATTCAACAATTATTTAATTCATAGCGTATTCTAATTCAATTATTTAAATTTATTTGTAGAACCGATTCATTGTGCCTGAGTATTACAAAGACTATTATTTCAGCAAGATGGGAACTTATCTTAGAGAAGCAAGGTCAAGGAAAGCTGGTTTGGTACTCGACGCTTTGGATCGGCTACAAGGGGAAGAACAAAAGAAACGGCTGGAGAAGTTAATGCCCAGGACCATGACAGTTAGGGAGTGGGAAGAGTTTGTGAAACATGTAGACTCTATTGAATTCAGAGTAAGTAATTTCTATTATATAGAATGCCTATATATTTGTATTAAAAACTTTAAAGTCTGTCAAATGATTTTTTTACTTTTCTATTCAGGTCAGAAGAATAAAAATGCAAGAAAATCGTTCAAAACACACCACCCCACATACCATAAGTCGAGAAGGTTACGCCCGATTGGAGGTGAAATTGGTATGTTCTACAGTCTTGATATTCACCATGTGAAAGCTATTGCATCGTTAAAAATATAATTGTTTGAAGTTCTCTACAAAGTTTTATCTTAGAAATATTCTGAGATAATACCATGTTGTTATGCTATTCTTGATGACTCATGTATTGATACATTTATTTGGCAGCAAAAAGAGCAAAACACAACCAAAGAGATTGATAGAGCTATAATCTGGAAAGTTGGTCATAAACAGCGCAAAGGAAAGAAACCACATCCTGGTGTTGTAGAAGCTTTGGTAAGAAATCTTCTCATGTTACTTTGTTTTATTTGTGTGTGCTTGAAAAAGTCAAAAATATCTGATGTTTTACACGCTTACACAGGAAAAACTTGAAAAAGCTCGAGAAAAGTATCATGCTGATTGTGGATCATCCGTGACAGATGATATTCTTGCAAAGGCCTTTGGTGAGGACAAGAAAACTAAAGGGAGACTTAAAGGAATTGGTTTTGGAGCGACACGTAAAAAGGTTGTTGCCCAGTCCCACTATAAGATGATGATTAAAGAGTGTCGAGAATCCTATAAAGCATTGAGTGATCGAGTGGTGCAGCTAGAGGTGAGAATTTAACTTGTATTTTATTAGGTCTCCTTTTCTTGATAAACTCAAACTCGATAATGCCCCTCATACTGCTGTTTGGTCTTAATATAGGGAACGAAATCAAAATGTGTCTGCAATGGAGTCTTACCCTCTCACATGTTAAGTCCCAGCAACAATCATGAGGCTAGCACTAGCAGAAATGTTATCTGTAATGAAAGAGTCTCAACTGATACCACTCCAAGTCATGTCAGGAAACAAGATGAGGTTCAAGTGCCAAAGAGATTCCAAGTTTGCAAGTTGTTAAGCTGGTACAAGGAGGACGAGGTGGTTGCAGAGGCTGAAATTGCTGAAACAGATCCAAGTAAGCAGATACATGGAAAACCAATCGGTCTTGGAGCCTACACTGTATGTGTGAAGGTTTCTTATGTTGATGATGCTCTTGTCTACCAAGCTACTTCAGAAGTCATAATTGTTCATGATGCTGTTTCAAATTTTATCACATGGCCCAAAGATAGAATAATCTACCAATAGACTTCTTAATCTTCTGTGATCTTTTTGGAGACTTAACTTTTGGTAACAAACATATCACTGCCACTTTTTTGTATGTTTTGTGTATATCACATTGGTATGTGAATGCTTTAACTCTGGGTTTGGTTTAATTTGAATGAATCTTTCAGTTTAATCCAATTGTTTATTTACATTTCAGTTTAATCTAGTTGTTTCTTTACATTTCACAAATAGTAGTGACAAAAGTGAAATATATATTCTGAAATATGGGTTTGATCTTATTCACAAGTATTGTAAAAGATAGTCCTACTACACATAGTATAGTTGTATCAAGGTACTTCTACAATGCTAACAAGTGTACTAACTGTAATATTCACAATACTAATAAGTGTTGTGTTAACAATTTCTGCTACCCATGACAATAATTGTAAAACAAATGTTCTACAATGCTAACAAGTGTACTGACTGTAATATTCACAATACTAGTAAGTGTTATGTTAACAATTTCTACTTCATACCATAATCATTGTAAAATGAAATCTTGCAACATCAGCAGGTGTTGTTCAGAATAGTTATACAACTCAAGGAAGTGTAGTGAGAAGAGTATTCACAATACTAATAGACATCGTGAAAAGGTTTTCAACTACATAAACTAGATATAGTGAAACAGTTACTTTACAACATAAGGTCTTTGTTGTCCAAGATAGTTCTACAATTCATACAGGTGCTGTGCAAATATTATTCATAATACTGGTAATTGTTGTTGCATATGTTTCTACGATATGCAACTTATGTTGTCCACAATTGTTCTACAATACAAGCAAGAGTTGTGTTAGGTTATCAAAAAAATTGGAAGAGAATCACAACATTGGCAAACTATTGTTGAACCATGAATCACATCACTCTTTACAACACTTGTCATCCATTGTAGAAAAACTTGGACTTTCTACAATACCCCCGTTCCACAATGCATGAAATGGAGTTGTCGTAGGGGTACTGCAACTCTTATCTTGTGTCGTCAATGATGATTTTTCCCGTAGTGATAGATATGTTTGGTTTTTTCTCTTTTGTGTTTTTGCAGGGTGAAAATTCCTGTTGGTAGTGCACTAGCTGTAATTCACTACTTCAGTGAATTCTTAGCACATCCTGTTGATGTCAACACAACTTTGGAGTCTTTGAAGACAGCCGTTTGCCATAAGTGGACTCGTTTATTACCGCATCATGTCAGATTTTCCTTTAATGATGGAAGCAAGTTTGTGCGAGTTGATTCTGATACTCTGCTTCAATGTTTTGTATCTCGTTGCCACTGTAAAGGTCAGAAGAGCTTTGATTTACTTGTCGAAGTTGGCTGTAATTCTTTCAGAAGTCGCAGTAGAGCTTCAAGTAGTCGTGTAATAGAACCTGAACCCGAACAAGCTATGGTGAATTTCCTTGAAGATGATTATGTGCCTGTTAACAAGGTTCTTAGGACTGAAGGTTGGGATAAATTACTTGGTGAAGTTGGTAAAGTGTTTTTTGGAGGAGTAGTAGAGGTACGTATCGTAGTGAAGATACGAGTTAAAAGCTGGGCGTGTTCTTGTATATAAGAAGAATGAACCTAGCAGGTTCTATGCAAAATGCTCAAAAGAAAATTGCCCTTGGGAGTATAAGGTTTGTGCTGTTGATGTTGAAAACAGGATGCTTAAGGTTAAGAAATATGAGAGAAGTCATACATGTGGTGTTGGAACTGAAAGGCTTTTCCACAGGATCAGCAATAAATTTGTTTCTAGTCTGATCAAGGATGAAATCCGAAGTGATCCGAGTTTCAAAGCATCTGATTTGGCAAAGTTTTTCAAAACTAGCTACGGGATCAATGTGAAATACTACCAAGCTTACAACGGAAGAGAGAAAGTGTATGAGGATATATTTGGTGATGAAGCCATGTTGTATTCGCATCTTTCATGGTATGTAGATTCTATTCGCAGCACAAATCCTGGGAGTTGGATTGATTTTCAAGTTCAAACGGATGAACCTGAAGCGAACGAGGATAGTTCAGCTGAATTAGAAGATGAGGCACCTTCAAATAAGTTTGTGCGTCTTTTTATTGCTTTCGAGGCATGCATCCATGGTTACCGTTACATTCGCCCCATGGTTTATGTCGATGCTACCTTTCTTACAGGGACATATAGAGCATGCCTCATGGCTTCAACCGCTATCAATGCTGAAAATGGTAATTTTTCTGATAATGCATCCTTTTTATATATGTGCATAATGTCTCATGCATTATTTATTTTTGCTTCATAATGTCTTATGCATTATTGTTTTCACTTTTCTGGTTATGCATCATTTCTGTTTTAGATGCATAAGACATTATACATTTTTTGTTTTAGGTGCATAATGTCTTATGCATTATGGTTTTCACTTATTGATTTTATGCATCATTTTTTATGCACATGCATAATGTCTTATGCATCATTTAGTTTAGATGCATAAGACATTATGCATTATTTGTTTTCACTTTTCTGGTTATGCATCATTTCTGTTTTAGATGCATAATGTCTTATGCATTATTTAGTTTAGATGCATAATGTCTTATGCATTATGGTTTTCACTTATTGATTTTATGCATCCTTTTTATGCACATGCATAATGTCTTATGCATCATTTAGTTTAGATGCATAAGACATTATGCATTATTTGTTTTCACTTTTCTGGTTATGCATCATTTTCTGTTTTAGATGCATAATGTCTTATGCATTATTTAGCTTAGATGCATGATCCATTATGCATTTTTTTAGCTGCACATACTTCATGTAGACGCTGGCTTGATTTTTTTTTTTTTTCTGTGCAGGCTTCTTCCCACTAGCCATGGCCCTGGTACCTGGTGAAGATAATGATAGCTGGGAATGGTTCATGAGGAATTTGAGTAATGTTCTTGATCATGATCAAAGGCCAATCACATTTTTTTCTGATCGTGCAGAAGGATTAAAGAGAGCAATTCCATTTTACTTTCCTAGAGCCTTCCATAGTTTCTGCTATTATCATCTTAAGATGAACTTACCTATTAATGCATCTGACGAAAGGTATGGTGCAGTTATTGATTCATTTCAAGTTGCTGCTTAGGCTCTTAGTCGCGAAGGTTTCCAAACTGCCATCGCTACTATTAGGGGTCTTGGTTGTGGTTGGGTTGCCGACTATATTAAAGATATACCTCCAGAGAAGTGGTCAAATGCCTTTTTCCAGGGTTGTAGGTATGGTAGGACATCTTCTACTCTTGCTGAATCCTTTAATAGTTGGATGAAGGTACACAAGAAGCTCCCTGCAAATGCTCTTCTGGATCAGATAAGGAAGGATGTGATGAGTATGATGTCAGAAAGGCGGAATACGGGTAATAGTTTCAGAACAATTCTCACACCGAAGAATGAAAATAAGATGAAGGCTCTTATTGATGGGGGTTTAACCTGGCTGGTTATACAGTCCGATACTCATGTTTATGAAGTGGAAGGAGGGGACAGTTCTCATAGTGTTAACCTTGAGGCAAGGACATGTACCTGTCAGAGGTGGCGCGTCTATGAGTTTCCATGTGTGCATGCTTTCGCATCGATAACAATGTCTACAGTCATGCAATTCATCATATTCCGAACTATAACAGGCCTGAAGTTTATGAAGGTAATGATATTATCGATGTACCTGATGTTAGGAGGCCGCCAGTGAGACCACAAGCTAATAGGCATTTGAGCAGATATGAGAAGACGCCCAGGAGAGCTATTCGCTGTGGTAATTGTTTTGAGCTTGGTCATCATAACAATCAAACATGTACGAATCCTACCTGTTACAAGAAACCTCCGAAGCCGCCGAAGCAGCCTAAGGGAAGTTAAAGAAGAGCAATTATCTTGTTTGTTTCTTCAGACTATTACTTTTATGTTTGAACCTTATTCATTTTTCTTTCATTAGTTTATGTATTAGTTTTTATGAACAAGTACTTTTTCTTTACTTAGTTTCTTTTTTTTATTGGTTTTATGAAAAATACTTTTTTTTTCACTGTGTGTTTTTCTGCTTCTATCAGATAATGTTTTCATTTTTATTCTTAAATGCATAATGGATTATTCTTTAGTTTTTGATGATGCATAACTTGTTATGCATTAATTTTTATGATGCATAACGTATTATGCGTTATTGTTTTGAAGATGCATAATCTCTTATGCATTGTTTTTCGACGATGCACGATATGTTATGCATTTATTCTTTTAAAGATGGCGTCATAACGACTCATGCAAATGTGGTTCCTTCATGCATCTTCATAACAAGTCATGCATCTGCATAACAAGTCATTCACATTTATTTTATTAGGAATAACATGTTATTCAGGTTTATTTTGTTGCATAACTTGTTATTTAGATGTTTATATGTAACATGTTGTTCCTTCATTTTTCTTGTAAGATTTATATCATAGTACAGTTAAATGAAATAAGATTGCAGCAAATAGAAGCACTGAAACCAGCATTGATATATAATAAATATATATATAAACATCGACAAGATGACATAAGTTGTTCTGACAAGAACTACTGACTAAAGTTAAGTTTTCATACCAACACATTACACATAACTACTGACTGAAGTTAAGCTTCACAGTAAATACTTTCCCATTAGTTTTCACTCCCAAGTTAAATTTCTCAACCTACCAACAACACAGACGTTGTTAAAAAAAAGTTATGTTTGAGCCTTTATAGATGTCTTCATTGGCATCTATCGCCCAACTGTTTCTAAGATCCGTCAGCATTTTCAATACCAGACTTACTCTTTTCTTGTTGGATTTTCCTACTGCATCTTCCTTTCCCAACTTCAGCCATTTGTCCCTAACTTGAGACTTCATGCTCATCTTCATATAATAGCATACAAATATGAGGCAGTCGGGGTGATGACCTTGTTCAGGAACAATCTTGGTAAAAATATCCTTGTATACAAGCGGTTCCCGCTTTATATCCACGATTTGTGGTGATAGATTCAGTTCATCATATCTTTGGATCAAATACGGCATACAAGCCTTTGCCATTATGAGAGCTTGTTTCTTGCAGTTAGATTTATAGCCTTCAACACTGTTATAGCAGTTCCACTCACCCTCTGAAAAGTCATACTCTAACAATGTCTAATGTGTACCAGCAGGGTTTTCCTTTGTCATATAGTTCATTGGAATGAACATTCTCTCAACTTCAATAAGGAGATTCAAGATGAATTCTCCAACAAATTTGGCAATCCCATCTTTCTCCTTTGTTTTAACAAAGAACTGTAAAAGAAATATTTTTTAGGAAAAAAAAGTTAGTGGATGCAATTGAAAGGGTGCACAACAGGTGTAAAAAACAATGCTGAATAACTTGTTATGCAGTTCAATCTAGTTGCATAACATTTTATGTTGAAGTAATTATATGGGCATAAGATAATATGCAGGAATGACTTGTTATGTAGCAAAATGATTTTATTTTCTTGACTTACCCAAGCATCTGGCGTCATGAATGCAGACTCCACATACCTATGTTCAACACTATCAGCCATCTTTTCATTTTGCCGCTTCTTGAACAACCTATAACTGTAGTAGCGTACTACTTGGTCTTCTAAGTATTCGTTGTTCATTAGCTGCCTTATTATATCTCCGTGAATCCGAATATCCCACAAGTACGGGTCTTCTCCTTCTCTGATACTCCAAGCCGAATTTCTGCAGATGACATAAGACATAATTGGTGAGATGTTTTATTCAAGTGACATGCGGCAGAACCATAAACTAGAGGGTTGTGTTATGCATGGTTTTTTTTTAAGCATAACTTGTTATGCATTTATTTCATAAGAAGTATAACCTGTAATGCATTGATTTCTTAAACAAGCATAATAAATATAACAACATTTTTTGGATAACTGAACATGCATTAAACATTGGAGCTGCATAACATGTGATGTAGATATTTTAAACAATGCATAACTAACCATGCATTAAACATTGGGAGCTGCATGACATATTATGCAAACAAGCATAAAGGTAATTTTGATGTACTTACAGGCTGTTGGCATTCTCAAAGTATGTCTGCAGTACTTCCATCATGGCTGGTTCTATTGTATCCTTGTAATCTTGAAAGCATTCCATTGTTTCCAGCGGAGGTAATTTTCTGAACGGCAAGCCAGCAGACGTACGGGGATTTTCTTCTTCAACTTTATTCTCATCAGGCTTGTCTTTTTGCTTCTTATGCTTCCCTAGCTCACAATCTTTGAGTAGTACACTGGTTTTCCTTTGATTCCATGTTGTCCTTTACTTGATTCTTCTTACCTTGCTTCCTGGTTGCTTCCCATCCTCTTCTGCCTTGTTTGCTTTTCGCTTCAATACTGACTTTTTCTTCAATGGTGACCTCTTCAAAAATTCTGTTCTTGGTACAAACTCCCCTCCTACATCTTCTTCCTAGAGATTCATGTAACCAAAATGTGTTAGATATAAACAGTTTATTATGAAATTAAGTAAATAGTTGATTAAACAACAAAACAATAATATAGTAAACAGTTTATAGTTGATTAAAAATAATAACTAGTACATAGTTGATTTGACATTAATAAAAATACCATAATAAAAGATGTTATATTTTAGGTACCAGGTTTTTTGAAATGGTCTCCATCTCAGCATCTTCATTATAGCCTTTTTCTTTTTCAGCATCTTGTGTGGCACGAGGAGTTAAAGGATTCTCAACCACCATCTCCTTCTCTGCATCAACAACCATCTCAACAGCTACTTGTTGTGGCTTTTCAGCCACTGGCTCTTCTGGTTGTTGTGGTTCTTCAGTTTGATATTGTGGTATGTCAACAGCGGGTTGTTGCATATTTTCAGCTTGCTCTTGTGGTCCACCAACATCATCTTTAATTGCAGCAGCAGGTTGTGATAAATACAGATTAAATGTGGGAACCACATATTCTTCTGCTTTCTTCTGAGTTTCTGGAAGAATGTCATCATCACCACCGGCCAAAAAGTCTCTTTCCTATGCTTCAAGTCTTTCTTGTGTTGTTGCTATATTTGGTGTTGTCTCCAATTCCACTTGAGTTTCTGTTTCCTTGTCGTCGCTGGAGAGATTAACAGCTTTTTCCATGTCCATGAACTTGAAAGGTGAAGACTGGATACCTTGACTAAACGTTTGGTCTTGGCTATCGAGTCTGATAACTTCTGGAACCGATTCTTGTGTAGGTGGTTCAGTTGAAGATACCAGTTCAACAAAAGTATCATTCCTTGGCAAGTTTTGGCTCAGTGGGTCGCTTGGATCAGCTGATGATACATTGACACTAGGTCCACCTGAAGACTCCTCCTGCACTTCTATGTTGCCACAATCAACGAGCAATTCCTTCACGTAATTATACAACTTTTCATTGAAGTCTACTCCACTCTGTCTATTCCTCTCCTGAGTCTGCTTCATGTCTTTCAGCTTTGCTTCAATGATCTGCAACCTTGCCAGCACAATCGGGGGGACACGTTTCTTGTTCAATGATCTTAATCGCATCCAGAAATACTTCTTCATACTTGTCCCTGTTCTCTTCAAGATTCATTGCGACGAGATCATATATCTATTTCCTTTTTCTTGGTTTTCTTGGTTCACAGAATTCCATCTCCATTGCACTGTACTCATCTCTAAATTTCTCATTATACTGCAACATGATTAATGACACTCATCAAAGGAATGCATAAAAAATATAACAACATTTTTATATGCATAACCTGTGATGCAGCTAATCTAAACAATGCATAACTAGTCATGCATTTAATATTGGAACTGAATAATATGTCATGCATTGATTTTTGTTATGGTATATAACTTATTATGCATTTAAAAACACAACCCTGCTTAACTCCTTTTCAATATTGAAAAATGCATAACCGGTCATGCATTCATATATTGGGATGCATAACATGTTATGCATTGATTTATTAAGGTGCATAACTTAATATGCAGTTATCATTTTTTGCTAACATAACTTATTATGCATTCATTTTTAAGGAATTTAGAGATACAGTCATAGATGCATGAAGGTCAATTATAAATCATGAAATGTTCACAAACAGGTACCTTTAAGAACGTAATATTCTTCTTGAGCATTGCTTTCTTCATTGCTGCCAAGTCCCACTTCGCAGCTCTCGGTGTAGCATTGGAAATGACCTTGACGATGTCTGATGATACCTCATCTATGTTAGAATGCTCAGCCAACCAAAGCTGCAAAAAATAATAACTAATAAGATATTCTGTATCCAAGAAAGTAATATTTATTGACAGATGTTATGAAAGTAAAAAAAAACTAACTCACAAGAGAATATATAGTGCAACCACTATAATTCCTGATATGAAGATTGTTTCTTTTGACAGTCTTGATGCTCTCCATCAGGTGTTCATGAATAAGATCAGGAAAAGAGACAGAGTCCATGGTTTCCAAATCCTTAACCAAACCAACATACGAGACATCTAAATTGTCTCCACTTGAACGACAAAAGAACAAGACGACTAGCATGTAAAGGCAGATAAGGCAGACAACTTCCTCTTCATGAACTTTCTTATCAAGTTTTTCCAACACCAGCCTTTCAATATCATCTATCCACACCTTTGTTACCCGTGATTTGGGATCTTTGCTGATAAATCCTGGCTTTGTTTTGAATGGGAATTGCTTGACGAGGGGATGTGACTGAGTCAGCTCTATCTCTGCCTTCGAAGTCAGAATATCATTTCCTCTGTCTCCTTCAATTCTTGGAATCAAAAATGTAACAGCAAGCTCACTAGACGTTGATGCTATGGACTTGTTTTCAGACAACTTGAATGAATGTTGATTCAAATCTTCATGGTCATATGATAGAAAGACTTCATCCATCAGCTTGTTGCTCTTACCATCCAAGTATGCCATGTTTGCAGCATATAACCAGTTATAGAACTTTCCAAAAACACACACACATTCATCATGTTATCCTGCAACGTATTCAAACCACCTCTGTCTTTTATCTTACTAAACAAGTGACCTACCCTAAGGAAACCTGCTCTATAAGTACCTCCTTGAACAACAGATTTGGTTTTAGGTTTAACTGCGTAAAAAAAGAACAAAAAGAATGCATTTTAGAACTGCTATTTTAGAACAACAAAGGAATGCATAACAAATATAACAACATTTTTTTATATGCATAACCTGTGATGCAGCAAGTCTAAACAATGCATAACTAGTCATGCATTTAATATTTTAGAACAACAAAGGAATGCATAACAAATATAACAACATTTTTTTATATGCATAACCTGTGATGCAGCAAGTCTAAACAATGCATAACTAGTCATGCATTTAATATTGGAACTGAATAATATGTCATGCATTGATTTTTTAAGGTGCATAACTTATTATGCATTTAAAAACACAACCCTGCTTAACTGATGCATAACAGGAACAGGAAGGAATTCAACGCACCTTGTTTATAGACAACACATTGCTTATTATATTCAAAGCAAATCTTACCATCTTCGGCATCATTTGTCTTATCATCCTCATTATCTGTATCATTTGTATTTAAGATTAAAAAAAAAAATTCAAAAAAAAAAAATCAAACACTAAGAGATGAAGTAATGATAAATCTCACCGGGTTTTTCTGTTTCTTCGACTTCATTTTTCCTTTTTCATCTGAAGCATCAAGAACAAAAATTAAAATCGAAAATAAAATAAAATCAAATATACCGAATGCATGCAAGAATAAGATAGATTAAACTAGTTTTAGTAACTAATTTCTTCTCTTTTGATTTCTAAAGACGTGTTTTTGTCGGTGTTTCATCCATTTTGGTTCTACTGAATTCTAGGGTTAAGGTTTTTTAGAGTTTGAAATTGATTTTTAGGGTTTGATCAACTTCAATAATCAATCATCCGTTACAGTGTTTATGGAGGAATAGGAATAGAAAAACGGATGAAGAAAAAATGAGAAGAACAGATGAAGAAAAAATGAGAAGAAGAGAAAAGAAATGGTTCCGACCGTTTTTGGGAGTTAATAAAACTTCCCAGAACCGCTGAAGGGTAATTGAGGAACTCTGCACATTTTTAATAATTTTAAATAATGTTGGGTGCGACTGTAGCGAAAAGTAATTCTGGGCCTGGCGGTAAGAAAAAAAAATTCTGGGCCTGCGCCTAAGTTCCCCTATAAAGTATATAAATAGAGTCCAACATCTTTGTATTCCATATACACATTAATAGAATTTCTCCTCTCTTTTTCTCTCTAATCTGTGTCTCTCCTTGTCTCTTTTCTAGTTTTACAACACGTTATCTAGGCAACATCTCGTTGCCGTTCAAATTTTTTTTTCAAAATTTTGATATTTGCGTTCTTTTTCCTTCATCAAAATTTTTTCCCATCGAGTTTTACCGACAAGGTTTTTGTGAGGCAATTTAATTCAAAATGGTGATCATCCAAGGGGGAGTTGTATCAATTTAGGTTATTTGGTGGTAGGGATGAGCCAAAAGTCCGGAACCGCGAATTTCTCCCGTATCCGTCCGCAAAATTGCAGATGAAATCCAACCGCAGATATATGAACCGAACACGGGTGAGATTTTCAAATTTACAACTTTCAGCGGTTCGGTTGCGGTTGGAATTTGAAATCCACTGATTCACCTGTACCGTGGACTAATAAATTTAACTTACATAGAATCAGAAACAAATGCGGCAGATACCCTGCAGTGTTATAAATAGCGGACATTTTGATTGTGGATGCGCACCATTTGATCAAGCAGGTGCACCCAGTTGAGATATACATCACTGCAAGAGACAAATGCTAAGCAGCTTGATCCTTATCCAACATGATCAGGCTTAACTAAGTGAAGCCACGTGCATTTCCAGATGGAGGTTAATGTAAAATAGTTTCATGCATTGGAAACTATATAAACCCTTTCCTGGGTTATTTATGTGATGTCATTAGCACTGAAACGTAGAAATGAAATAACATTCCTCCCTTACCAAATGTTGTTCTCTGTTAAGCCTCAGGAGTTAATTAATATATGTCTCTAGTAATTTGAACATATAGCATCCTTTTTAACCTATAATATGTACCTACTGAGAATAAAAAGCAAAGAGGTTGAATCATTTTATAAAATGTTGGAAGTTTTCTGATTTTTTTTCTTCTGATGACTAAATCCGCGGTTAACCCGTGTCCGGTCCGTATTATCTGCTGATCCACGGATGTTAAATCCGTGGGTGATTGGGCCGGACACGGTTGGATTTTTCAAATTCACAACTTTGACGGATTGGACGCGGGTGACCCCTAATCCGCATCCTTCCGCCCGTTGCACACCCCATTTGGTGGATTCTGCACCACTAACTAGGTCATTTTGTTTTACGAAATCAACATAGCAATCCTTCGGGAATTTGGATGTTATTCTAATCCATATACGGTGTGACCACAAATATAGTTTTGTTCACTTATGATAATTTAGCTACATCTTGGAACTTTGTTGAAGAAACTACATCAACAACTTCTGTAAATCATCTCGGGAAGCTAGCAATCTGGAAGCTAGCAATCCATGACACAAGTTCTCAATATGTTGAAGAAGAATGTAGACCCTGCAAAAGTATTAATCGAAGATAATACTGCTTGTGCAACACAAAAGAAGACTTCATCAACTATTCGATATATTCATGAAAGCACAAAAATCATCTGCATTCAAGAAACCGTTCATCGAAATTTGGAAGTCTCAACTCAAAGATTTGCAAGCCAAGATTTAACTGAAGTACTTATTAGGGGGAGCATCATAGTGAAAGGTATTATACTGGACTATCACGTTGTACTGTTTTTCCTTCGTCAAGGTTTTGTTCCACTGAGTTTTCCTTGTAAATGTTTTAACGAGGCAGCATATGCATGTCCAACTCTGTTCTAAGTTTTCTCACAATTGTACTCTTTTCTCTTCGATCAGGTTTTTTCCCTTTTCTGGATTTTGCTGACAAAGATTTTAACGAGGAAATTACTTAGATACAATGGTCATCTAGGTGGAGCGTCATAAACGACAGTTTATCATGTGTATTCCCACTTTAGTGAAACGCTATTACTTGGGCACCAAGTATGTAAACTCTATAAATAGAGTCTTAAACCTTTATATCCCATACACACATTAATTGAGTTTCTCCCATCTTCTTCTCTCTACATTGTGTCTCTCCTTGTCTCTTTTTTGTTTCACAACATTATTATTAATCATGGGAAATAATCCATATACAAATTGAAATTGGGTTAAAGATAAATTACAAGGATTAAGTCTGTTGGAAAAAAAAGCATGATTTAACCATTGATGACCGGTCACAGGTAGATGGTCATGATCAGTTTGTGAAGGATACGATCTTTTAATGGGACATAATATGATGGCTATAAGTATATGTCTCTTCAAACAATTGTCTCTTGCCAAAGGATACTTTTTTGTTTATAGAAGTCAAAAATTCTTAAGTTTAGTTTGTAATTTTTTCATGAAATATTTTTGAGAGTTTGTTAAGGATTTGTGCTATATAATTCCGCGTTCGGTGTTATCGAAGTGCTGTGAAAAACATCCAGGTATTGTTGGATGATTAAGACATGTGCCGTTTACCTGGAAAAACATTAAATACATGGCATCAAATATCTTAAATAAAGAAATTATTTCTGTCCTTTTTTTTTTTCTTTTAATAAACAAGAAATTACTTCTTTCCTACTTTTTTTTTGTTTATAAAGTTTGATCCATATAGATGACTAGATTTTGATTTTGCTTTAATTCAACAAAAGTATTTGCATCCTTTTTGTTGTTGTGCTGTTTGTGTCGAAATGTTTGATGAGATATAACGAGAAATTAGAATTATGAATTGGTTGCTTTAGTAAATTGCTCACAAACTGTTTGTGCTTCTGCCGAGATGAACCATTTGTTACTGTAGACACATCCTTTAGTGTTTTGTTTATGTATAAACTTTCCAATTGGAATATATAATCAGAACTAATCGGTTCCTTGTACAACTACAAAAGAGCAAGCGAATATTGTTCAAATCAATACTCGATAATCTCTCATCAAATTAGATATTGTAATACAATGAAGTAATTTATAATTGTTTCATCGTATTTAGGAAACTTATAATCTACTTATAAAGATTCCTTTCAAGTTTCAAGAAAATTGACCACTACTTAGTAATTAATCGTTCATCATATTAGAAAATAAAACCTAGAGAATCTGGCACTTTCTTGATGATTTCTAAACTATAGTTATCTTATGTATGTCAGACTTCTTGATGCAAGATATCCTACGTTGAGATCAAAATTAGTAGAAACCTAAACATTTGTAACTACCTTAAAAGAAACAAAAACCAAATGGAAAAAAAGAAGAAAAAAGTAATTCCTTCGTGATAATAATACTAGAACAGAAATTAACAAACTGAAGCAAATTCGCTGCAAAAGAGTGCAACTAGGCTGCCTTTCGACAATGTCCCAGTAAGTATATAATTTGGGTGAACAATATTCTTAAAAGCTGACCTTCAGATATCTGAGGACAAAAACCCATGGTTCGTTAAATCACTAGCTAGATCACCCATGTCAAAAGACAATGAAGCAGATCCCATTGTCTCACATCAATGTATAGGAAAATAAAAGGAACTAACGTTTGGGTGCTATCAAGAATGGAGCCAAATCAGATCCCATTCCCTTTTCCGTTTAAGTTTGAGTGACTCCCCCCCGCCATCTGTATCAGATCTAAAGGCCTCCGCGGAAACCAGATAGGAACTGATTCCCTTCGGGTGTGATGGAACAAGAAGCCGCATTCCCAACATTTCCCATGAAAAATGGAATGTTCGGTCCATCTGAAGGAGAAGAAGAAAATCTCTGTTTAAAATGATGAAACAACGGAGAGTGTGATAAATCGGAGGCAACCCTATTGGATCCAGCATTGGCGGTAGCAGCAGCTGTATCCGGAATGAGGTGCTCTGGTAAAGATGAGAACTGACGCATCTCCGGATGCTGCTGATTTTGATGATGATGATGACTATTATGATGATCAGCAGTAACTGTGAATGGACTCAATGGAGATGTTGGTACCTCCATAATGCACGGTATCGCCTGAGGAGAGCTTCCGTAGTCGGTTTGGGTTGAAAATCCCGATGATGAGTAGATATTGTTGTTCCTCAATGTAGCTCCTCCAAAATCTCCCACGCTGAAGTAATCATCGATCTGTGTGGGAGCCAAAGGACGGTGTGTCCTATTGTTCTGTTGAGCACCAGTGAGAAGTTCAGTAAAAGAAGAAGTATGTTGATAATGAGGAGCTTCATCTGGTTTTTCCTTTTCCTTATCGTTAGCAGTTCTTTCTCTAGCTTTAGCTCGGATCTCAGAAGTGCTACTACAAGCCAATAAGGACGCTGAAAGATTGTGTTGTTGCTTCGGATTGTAAGCAGAATCCATCTCAATTTCTACTTCATCCATGTACAATGTTGGCTCCATATTGACGGTGCGGTGGATTCTCTTCTCATCACTTGGTTGCTTTGGTGCGTCTAGAAATGCAGCATTGAGTGAAGGAAGCTGAGTACTGGCATTAGCAGCAGCTTTAATCAACCATTCAAAAACCTTGCTAGGTTGAACATAACCTAAGCGATCTTGTAAATCATAAAATTGTATAGCTGTAGAGACCGATAAACGAACTCTCCGATCCCTGACTCCCTTTGTTGTTAACACTTTACTATGACGATCTTTCCCACCAGAAGCTTTTGACACCTTAAAAATTCTTGATGATTGCCAAGCTCTATTAGTTATAGGGTTTCCAAATGCTGCTTCTTCATCTTCAGCGTCTTGTTTTTGTTGGTGTTGATCAGCACTTCCTTTTCTTCCTATTTTCATTGAATCGTTTCTGGGGTTACTAGTAATCCTTGACAGTTTACAAGGACGGTGATGATGACTCTGAATATCCTCCATACTGTAGAGTTACGGTCATTGCCTCATTAAAAAAACCTGCAGTCACACATGTTGTAGAGTTAGTAGGGTCATTGCCTCGCAGAGAAAACCCGCCGTTACAACTTGTTGGCCGATTTTTTATTTTGCTTATGATTTGTGAGATTGTCCTTCAACTTCTGGTATCTATATTATTTTTTTATTTTTTTTATGAGATCCATAAAAACGGGATCCAGGCCCTACCCGAATCCCAACTAGTCGAACTAGCTCTACTGCTAGACCAAATCCAACTATACAATTACACCAATGCATACACCTACACTAATGCAAATTTTTACGGTGGGGATTAAATCCCTAACTTTCTCCTTTGCTGGAGTCTGTTGAGCTATAAGCTTATTGGACTCTTATAGCCTACAAAAAATGGGTCATTTGTCCAAATATTTTTAAAACATGGTTCTAATGGACGAGTAAAAATTAGTATGGGTGAAATTGACACAAAAAAATAGCAAAGATGATACTGGATTCATCATGGATTAAACTCAAAAAATAGCGAGGATGAAACTGGATGCATCCTCATGTAAATTAAAAATAAGAAAAAGTATTTGAAAATGGGTAGGATGAAATTGTTTACATCCTGACTATTTTTACATTTTTGTCCATTTAAACAGTATCAAAATCTAGATGTCTTTTTCACCCAGAAAATTGTTGATTTTGGTCTTTTTAACCAATTTTGTGTACATCCTATTTAACACACTACTTAAAAGTTATTGTTCAACTTTTAAAAATCAGAAAAGGGGGAAATTAATTAGGAAACATAGTTTCAGAATAATTTCAAAATAGCAAAGAAATACTAATAGTTCTTTTTTCAATCGATATTTTTACTTCTAATTTCTAAGAATGGATTTCTATTTTTGATATCCAATTAAAATGTCAGGGACATGACTAACAACATTCCTTGTAATCTCACTTGTCAAACTCATGTTTTTAAGTATGGATATTTTTAAGCATTTTCATAAAAGTGATTTGTATTATAATTGATGTGCCGTGGTTATTACCTCATTAGGTGCGTCATTGCCTCAAATAAGTTCGTATATTAAGACTCGAAATCTTTAAAAATATCAAGGGGCGTGTTCTCGGAATCCGATGCTCCACCACTTGCCGGGAAAAAAGAAACCAAACGATAAACAATTAGTGGTGGAATTTTATTAATAGTGATTAAGGGCACTTTTCTTTGTTTTGGAACTTGATTACTGACTCCGAGCCGTTATATACTACTTTAAGTGATAGTAGATTTCTTTCATGGCATTGAAGAGGCGTGGATGAACATACCGTCGAAAGGTTAAAGCTTTTTTCCGCCGTGAAGAGCTAACCACGTGCGGCCAGTGGCCTAAAATAGAACAATTATTTCAGACGAAATATCAGCCAATAATAAAGTCCCCCTCTTCTTATGAAGCATTTTTCGTAATTTCTAAGATGCTTCTGCCTCGAATTTGATTGTTAAAAGCCAATCTTAGTACTTTGGAAGGTTATAGGGTTCCAATATTGTATATTAGTGTTAGGTTATAGGGTTCAAATATAGATATATTAATTAAATATTCTTAGTTTTGACATCAAACAAATATATCTTTATACAACAATAAATATGCCCCTATCATTTAAAAATTTTATCCATTAAAAATTAGATTACTTTAATACCCTCACTTAGAATATTATTTTTCATTTAAAAACCTTATCGCTTAATAAATTTCTTTCTCTAATACTTGACAACCGCCACTACCACCTCCACTGCCACCACCATTCCACCACCACCAGTACTGTCGCCCCACTACTACCACCATTTACTAACTACAACCACCATCAATATTCCACCACCACCACTGATATTCCACCACCATCGTCATTGAAGATGTTGTCATCGCTGCTGTCGCCACCATCGCCGCCACCACCACCACCATCGTCGTCGCCCCCATCACCGCCGCCATCAAAATTAGTTGTCAACAACTGAATTTGATCCAAAAAATCAAAAGTTCAAAAATAACTTTACTGACTAATATTCAGTTTTTTTTTTTGCGTTAACAATCGAAGTTGATCCCAGTGAATGGAGTCAACAACCAAAGTTGATGCAAAAAAGTGGAACCCAGAAACAATGTTTCCAGATTATAGTCTCAACAACCAAAGTTGATCCCTTTAAGTGGGATCAACAATTGAAGTTGATCCCATTAAGTGGGATCAACAATGAAAGTTGATCCACAAAAAATGTGATCAACAGTTAGAGTTGACAGCATATATACGATTCTGTTTACTGTAAAACCAATAAACCTGAAACCTGCAAACTGACATATCCTTAACAAATACAAGAGTAACAACAATTTCTGCAACAACCATCTATGATACAAAAAAACGAAATGATATTTAGAAATGAGTGAACTTGGCGTGAGTCGAACACGCACCACAAATTCAACATTCAAAGAACTTTACATCTATAAAATCCAAAGACACAACCAGTACCATCAGTCAAACAACAATACATAAACACAAACCAACAAGAAATCAAGCTAATTTTTTTAACAAACATGACTATACTAATCCAAGGAAATGTTGTCAACAAATAGGAGCCAGTAGTTGATCTCATAGAAAATGTTGTCAACAACAGTTGTTGATTCCATAAACGGGATCAACAACAGTTGTTGATCCCATTAAAACTGAAGTCCAGAGACCTTTCGTCCATGGAAGTTAATACCTAAGAACCGTACCTGTAAAATTGATCTGGAAAATTATTGAATCCCACCACCACAATAAAGAATAACATTCACCAACAACCACCACAGCCGCAACAACACCACCACCACCACCCACTACCAGTCTATGACCAAACACAAACCACCACCATTATTATCCATATTAATTCAATCAGAAAGTTTTGAAAAACTTAAAATTAGTTTCAGAATTTTCATATCTGAAAATCAATCAATTAAACTTTCGATTTACTTACATGTTCAATCGTTTATGAAGATGAATTCTTCAAATTATGAATCTCATAAATTTTTCTCTTTGATTTACAGTAAATTAAATCTTCGATTTAGGTTTTTCATGCTATATCGATCTAAATCAAGTTAAACCTAATATATATTTTCCGATTGGTTTGTTAATGATTCCGTGGTTGCGGTGGTGGAGGTTGGATACCAAAATCAGTTGTTGTTGATTGTGAAGAAGAATATGATGATGGTGGCGATGGAGATGGTGGTGGTGGTTTTGGTGCTGGTGTTGTTTGTGGTAGAGACGATAAAGATGCTGCTGGTGGTGGTGGGAGCGATGATGAAGAAGAAAAAGAATAGGATATGAAGAAGAAGAGACGAACATGATCTATTTTTAAAAGCAGGGGTCTAACAACACCACCCAATATTTCGCTTATCAATCCGTATAGACTAAATCCAATATACTTTGTTAGAGAATCAACTAGATAGTCAGACTCAATCTAGATTAAAGTATATCGAGGAGTTAATATCTCTCTCTTGTTTTGATTTACACGAGCTAACAGAAATCAGCGAGTCCTTAATCAAACACAAGTAATAACTTGGATAGTACCAAAGACCAATATCCAAGGATCAATCAATGACAATCAACAACCAATGGTTGGATTACTCTAATTGATGATCTAACACACAAACTGTATTATTTCAATTATAAAGATAAAAAAAATATAATGCGTAAATTGAAATAACACAGACACCAGAAATTTTGTTAACGAGGAAACCGCAAATGCAGAAAAACCCCGGGACCTAGTCCAGATTGAGCACACACTGTATTAAGCCGCTACAGACACTATCCTACTCCAAGATAACTTCGGACTGCACTGTAGTTGAACCCCAATCAGTCTCCCACTGATCAAAGGTACAGTTGTACTCCCTACGCCTCTGATCCCAGCAGGATACTGTGCACTTGATTCCCTTAGCTGATCTCACCCACAACTAAGATTTGCTATGACCCAAAATCGAAGACTTGACAATAAAACAATCTTTCTCACACAGACAAGTCTATCAAAGGATCAATCTGTCTCCCACAGATAAACCCTAAAAGGTTTTGTTCCGTCTTTTGATAATAATCAAGGTGAACATCAACCAATTGATAATCCGGTCTTATATTCCCGAGGAACAGCCTAGAGTTATCAATCACTTCACAACAATCTTAATCGTATAGTAGTGAAACAAGATGTTGCGGAATCACAAATAATGAGACGAAGATGTTTGTGATTACTTTTTATATCTTACCTATCGGAGATATCAATCTCAAGCCAATCAATCTGATTGTACTCGTACGATAGAAAATGCAATATCAATCTTTTATACACAACTACCATAAAAGTAGTAACGGTCTGGCTTCACAATCAATCTGATATGTATCACTCCCCCTTAGTCAATACTCCATCTCACATGGAAACCACTCCCCCTTATACAATGATCCAAAAACCATATGTATTTGTAGTATGAACTACATATTAATTCGCCCCCTTTTTGTCAATAAAATTGGCAAAGGTACAAGAACGGGATGAAATTTCTGAGAGAGACATTTCATGACTAAAAGAAAAAATACATATCAACTAATTTAGATGCAATCATAAAGCCGAAGCTAAATGCATTCATCAAGGAGTTTAAAGATACAAGATAACCTCTGTAAAATTCCACAGCCGCACACCCCTCAAGATATGACCATTAAGCACAAGTTCAAAAGACCTCTCCCCCATTTGATGTCATTCCCGAAGGAACAACAAGAGCGACCTTAATTTCGAAAGAAAAGAAGGATTTTTATTGGACACAAAAAAAACCATGAGAATGATTTCCTATATCCAAAAACTCAATCAAATTAATCACAAGTAAACCCATGATTAATTTAATCGGAATACGCAATCAAATTAAACATAAAAAGTGATCAATTCAATTGATTATGCTCAACATAAGAGAACTTATGGAGACACGAAAATACTCAACTAGATTAATTACAAGAGAACCCATAATTAATCTAATTGGAATATACAACCAAACTAATCACAAAAGTAATCAATTTAATTGTCATTTGTTTTTCTCGAAATAAGAAAACTTATGAAGCAATAACTAAATAATCAAACAAGATGATTAATTTAGTTCAATATGCTCGACATAACATATCTCATGGAACAACAACTAAGCTAAAAAATCAACTTGGTTGTATAGTGCTCAACATAAGATACATTACGGAGCCTCACATTAATACATATAATATAGATTAGGGATGATCAATACTGCGGAATACACAAGGATTCATTCTATTTTCCATCACTATTTGCATAATGATATTTAATAGACATAATCCTTGAAAACAAAAGATTTTAACCTATCTTCCATCAAATATTTGACAATATAGGCTTAACTTTTGTATTAGTTAAAAGTCCATTCATTTTTTATCAATACGTGAATACCGATCACGAACGACTTTACTTTTGACAAAGTATGGGACGAAAATAGTTCACGGACGTAAACACCAATATCCCATAACAAATTGCAATATAACAAACCATAAAGATTAATACTGCAAAATTCATCTTCCAAACAAATTTAGAATTTAAGTCAATAAATCTAAAAACATGAAGATGAAAACGTTAGACATAGCTATGTGTAATCACAATAATGTCTATTCCAAACTCTAGTAATCCTTCTCTAAAGAAAGGATAAATTCTCACAAGAACTTTCCTAGGCATCAAGACAAACTCGTATTGCACATATAAGATGATTTGTCCTTAGAGAGTAGAATCAATCTTTTTCGCCTGTATTTATACCAATAATAGCTATCAAAGGTGTATAAAAAGAATTTCAAAGAAGAACATATAAATTCATTAACGATCATGCACCATAGTTCACATAAAATGATTGTGAACATTAAAGAATCCCATAGTAATGTGTACTACTGCCCATTCTTGAACTTCCTTCTTTGTGATTCACCAACAACATTCTTGCAAAAGCTAAAAATGAGCTTAGAAGAGTACTACTCCATGAATCCAAGTGCCCAAGTTCAAGAGAAGTGGAACAAGTGCAACGAAACGGAGCAGAACACTCAAAAACAAGAGACAGGACAAATACCAATCTTAACTCATCCAAATTCAATAATTATCACCTCCATTTTGAAGAGTATTCAAAGAGGAAGAGACTTCAAAAATAATGAGGTCATTCCGAGTTCTGACGAAGAAGTTACGGCCAAAACAGCTTTACCGAATATCGATGTTAAGTACGCATACGGGTTTGCAAACGAATTTTCGTATCCTGGAGCAGTATGCAGACGGGGTTTGCGAACTTAAACCCCTGGATTTTGGTTTTAAATGATGTTATGCATACTTGGTATGTGTACTATGAATTCCAAACATTCCGAACTAATGTTTTCAAACCTAAACATTTAAGAACCTTAAACACGGATCAAGTTAGGTAGAAATGAACGATAATCAAGGTACATGGATCACTATAAGTACTCAAACAAGTAATAAAAACATAAAAATTTCTCAAGTTTATAGAATACCTTTTTAGAAAAGTCCAATTGAATTCTACAGTCTTACCGAATATAATATGTGCGCCCCATTTGTTGTGCTTCCCTCACCGTATACATAGCAGGGAATTTCTTGGTGAGGATGCACTTTCAACACAAACAAGTTGTGTTGAGGTGAACAATGTCTTGCTCACAATGGAACCAAGAAAGAGTTTCTTTTCAACAACTCTTAAATCTTGTAGTGTTGATAAACACCCAAGGAACTGTTTTTATAAGACTATCAAAGAACTTCAAGAGAACCCAAAAAGATTTGTGTTTCTGATTTCTTGTTTTCCAACTTATAAAAACAGTTTCTACAGATAGTTTTTAGTACTGCGAAGGGAAACTCTTTTGATAAAAGGAGACATTCTATATTTTTCATAAAAGAAGACAATACTACTATCTAGATAGGAAGTATCAGGAATTGTGAAACAAATCATTTCATGCTTTGAGGTGATACACTCAGATGACTGAGATTTAAAATCCTATTGTAATTCATTTAGTTTATCACAACTAATTGGATTACGCAGAGGAGGAGCATTCCTATCACTTATTAGTAAATCAATATCGACCTCAATATGAATATTATTCATCATAACTTGATTTAGCCTGTCAAGAGATTCTTGCTCTTTCTGGAGGTATAAATCAACATCAAGAGATAAGCTCTCAAGCTTCTTTTGAAGCCCTGAAAATACTTCAAGGGATTTTAAACCTGGTGGAGGTTTAGATAGAATTTCTTCTACAGATTTTATCAAATCAGTCATGGAAGAGAATTATGAAATCCCTGGGTCTGGTGGTGCATTTATTGAGATAGCACTACTGTCCAAAGAGTCAGATCACTACAAACACAGACTTGTATGGTCTTGAACGTGTTTGCATGCTCTGATACCAATTGAAAAAGCGGGGGTCTAACAACACCACCCAATATTTTGCTTAGCAATCCGTATGGACTAACTCCAATATACTTTGCTAGAGAATCAACTATATAGTCAGACTCAATCTAGATTAAAGTATATCGAGGAGTTAATATCTCTCTCTTGTTTTGATTTACTCGAGCTAGCAGAAATCAGCGAGTCCTTAATCTAACACAAGGAATAACTTGGATGGTACCAAAGACCAATATCCAAGGATCAATCAGTGACAATCAACAACCAAAGGTTACTTTAATTGATGATATAACACACAACCCGTATTATTTCAATTATAAAGATAAAACAATATAATACGGAAATTGAAATAACACGGACACCAGAAATTTTGTTAACGAGGAAACCGCAAATGCATAAAAACCCCGGGACCTAGTCCAGATTGAACACACATTGTATTAAGACGCTACAGACACTATCCTACTCCAAGATAACTTCATATTCGACTGTAGTTGAACCCCAATCAGTCTCCCACTGATCCAAGGTACAGTTCTACTCCCTACGCCTCTGATCCAAGTAGGATACTGCACACTTGATTCCCTTAGCTGATCTCACCCACAAGTAAGAGTTTGTACGACCCAGAGTCGAAGACTTGACAATAAACAAATCTGTCTCACATAGACAAGTCTATCAAAGGATCAATCTGTCTCCCACAGATAAACCCTAAAAGGTTTTGTTCCGTCTTTTGATAATAATCAAGGTGAACAGGAACCAATTGATAATCCAGTCTTATATTCTCGAAGAACAGCCTAGAGTTATCAATCACCTCACAACAATCTTAATCGTATGGTAGCGAAACAAGATATTGTGAAATCACAAACAATGAAACGAAGATTTTGTGATTACTTTTTATATCTTGCCTATCGGAGATATCAATCTCAAGCCAATCAATCTGATTGTACTCGTACGGTAGAAGATGCAAGATCAGATCACATAACTACGAAAAAAGTAGTATCGGTATGGCTTCACAATCCCAATGAAGTCTTTAAGTCGTTCACCTGGTTTTAGAAGAAGAAAACCAAAGGTTAAAGTAGAACCGACTCTAGTATGCAAACTTGTATCACACATGAGGTGTGGAGATTAGTTTTGCACAGATACTAGCGTTCCCCTTATATAGTCTTTAAAATAATGGTTTGCAATTAACTTACCTTGGTAACAAAGTAATCAATATCCACCGTTAGATGAAAACCTGATTTAGATTCAAGCTAATATTTCTTAACCGTTAGATCAAAAACTTAGCTTGTTACACACACATGACAATGCACGCTTCTAGGTTTGTTAACCGTACCCAAATGTACGCACTTTTTGGTTCAACAATAATTAACCAAATGGTTACCCATATTAGAATTCCATATCAACCACGTTCTTCTTCACCGTAACTAGTTCAAATGATTTCGAATGAACTAGTTAGAGAGTTGTTCAATTGCAAGGAAATCTCATGTACTACACAAGACACAATTGAAGCAAAGATGATTTGATTCACTCGAATCGGTTCATGAACTTTTATAGCCACGGTTTGCAAAGTGCATTCCTTAGTCTTTTTAAGTTTAAGTTCAAAAATCATCTTCAGATATATAACCTTATCAAGTTCGCAGACTAGGTTTGCGGACTTAAGTTACCGGGCAGAGTTTACAAACTCCAACAGAAATTCTCGGGTATGAGAACTTCGCCGGTTCCCGGACTGGGTTCGCGGAATTAGTTCCACGCAAGTAGTTTGTCAACTACAGCAGAAATTCTCGGTTTTGAGAACTTCGGCAGTTCGCGGACTGAGTTCGTGGACTTGGCTCACGCCATTCTTCCGGTTCTCTTGATCAACAAAGTTCGCAAACTTTGGTTCAAGGAATAGGACTTATACATAAATGTGTTTCCACAACAATGCTTATGTCCACCATTGGTTATGTAATCTAAACTCTCATTTCAATCATTGAAACATTCTTAGAGGATGTTATACAGTGGTTACACCATTTCTCTTCAAAGCAATTTTCAAGATGATTGAAACATATCATGACTTTCGTCACATGGTAAAGATAAACTTGGTTAAAGCGAAAAGCTTACCAACTCATATTTCGAGATATAGATAGGCGAGGTATACTCCGCACGAAATACCAAATATGTATAATCAAAGTATATATATATATAGCGTACGACTTCTTGTCTCAAAGAGTAGGAGATAGAGTAGATAGACTTTTGAGTGATAGATAAATTCAAGTACTTACATACCTTTTTGTCGAGAAGTTCTACTGGTTCCTTGAGTAGTTTTTCTACTTGTACGATGAATCGCCATGAAGTCCTAGATCTCAACTATACTTTCTATCCTAGTATGATACTTAGCTATAATAGACTAGAAATCAAGACTTATAGTTTTGATCACTAACATTGACAAACATGCTTGAGATAAAAACGTATGCGAGTTCGACCGAGCAATGCTCTAACAGTTTTGACTATAGGTAGGAGGACAAATATGGAAGAAATAAAAATATTAATGGATCCCTGGTGGGCTTTAGACCGGGAGGGGTATATATTTGGAGACAGGTAAAGTCTGGACAAAGAGGTGTGATTCTAATGTAGTGCAGATCTCATTCTGTAACAATCCTATGGGATCATTCCTTCAGGTTATGGTAATAGGTGCATCAAAGAAACTTGCCCCAAGTTTCATCTGTATTCTGTTTGGATATAAGGGTTCTACTTTAGCCAAGATCGCTTCAGCAGTCCATAAACCACTCAACCAACGGTATGACCCTCCAAATCTCAGAGGTGATGCATTCCCTGCTCTTTCAGAAATTCCTTCTTCTCCATCAGAAATCCTTAATACTGTTTCGTGTATTGGAGATTATGGTATTGTTGTGAAGGTGCTTAACTTCTATTATGATGGAGTAGGGTTGCAAAGGCCATTTTGAAGTTTTATAATTGGTCTGATAGCCTAAATCTTCGAAGCATAAATGGTAAAACGGCTTTTTTCAATGCTCCTTCGTCTCTTATTTACAATCAGTATAAGGATGAACAGGTTATTAGTTTGGGAAAAACAAGAATTATGTTATGTCAGTGGAAGTTTGAGGATGCGTATATTAATAAGGCTTTTAACTCTGATTCGACACATATGATTTGGATTCGTGACCTCCCTTTTCATAACTGGAATTATCAGTCCTTAAAATCTGTTGTTCAGAATGGGGAGACTTGATTGATATCCATAGGTCTTCTCTTAACTTTGAAAAGCTTAATTGTTGTAAAGTGAAAGTCACAGCGGAGCTCAGTAAAATCCCAGTAGCCATTAACTTTAATGGACATTGGTTAAGCATTGTGTGGCTACAAGATTTACAGGATATTCATCATCAAGTCATACCAGATCAACCTCCAATTCCCAAGATTAAATCCATGGTGTTTACAATAGAAGAAAATACAAAAATATTTCCCCATAAAGGAAAGTTTCGTCGGATTCTAAGGATGGGAATTTTTCTGAACCAATTTACGCCGTCTTTTTCGTCTACTTCAAATTCAAATTCGAACTCGGCGCTAAGGAAACTAAATATGGTTTGGAGAAAGGTGTCTGATCATCAATTAAGGGGTAACCATAACACCGTTGACTCATCCTCTTAAAACAATGGTGAGGTTAATATCCCCTAGGTTACAGTGCGAAGGAAAAAAGCGAGTCGGGTTTTGAGTTATAATATGGGCCAGATGGGGAGAGTGTTACCTGAGAATCCGAAAACGGATTTTGGTATCGGCTCTACCATTTGAGATCTTTACTATTTAGTTCAAAAAACCCGATCCGGATTACTGGCTGGTCGAGCGGGATATAACAATTAATGGCTAGTCCAATAAAGTTTAAAAACATGTTATTTTACCTATATGCCCTGGACCACGTGATGTGTACAGTTTCCGTCCGTTTTCTTTTCATTTTTTTTCCAGTTGCATTCTCTATCTCTTCTGCAACGTAACTCTCAATTGAAAAACGCAAACTGCTTCGTCTTTCTTTACATTCAGAAAACTGCTACCGTCTCTCTTCTGCAACCTAACTCAATTAATCACCATTATCAGAAAAAGATCGAAAAATCACCATTATCAGAAACAGAAACTGCTTCTTCTTTCAGTATCTGACCTAATTTTCATTAAATTCAATTGAAGAAGAAATGGGTAAAAGTAGAAAAATTAAGAGGAAGATTACAGAACAAATTACTGAAGTATCTCCATCACCAGTGAAAAGAAGAAAGAAATCTGACGATGATTCACCAACAGAAGCGTCCCATGCTTCTAAATCTCCTACACTATTGAAAAGAAGAAGCAAATCTGTCGATGATTCAGCAACAGAAACCTCCCCTACTGCTAAATCTCGTACACCAGTGAAAAGAAGAAGGAAGTCTACCGATGATTCACCAACAGGAACCTCCCCTACTGCTAAATCTCCTACACTATTGAAAAGAAGAAGAAAATTTGTCGATGATTCAGCAACAGACACCTCCCCTACTGCTAAATCTCGTACACCAGTGAAAAGAAAAAGGAAGTCTACCGATGATTCACCAACAAGAACCTCCCCTACTGCTAAATCTCCAACAACAAGAAATATGAGTAAGGTTCCTCAAGAAAAAGGTAAATCAAATCAAAAACAAAGCCAAATATGTACTTCATATTGACATGCAATATTCCCAAAACCTAAAATATGTACTGTTACATATTGAAATACCTAAAATATGTACTGTTACATATTGAAAAACAAAGCCAAATATGTACTTCATATTAACTTGTTATCGTATTATGCATCAATTTTTTTTAGATGCATAAGACATTATGCATTATTTTGTTTTAGCTGCATAATGTCTTATGCATTACTTTTCTCACTTGTTCTGGTTATGCATCAGTTTTTTTAGATGCATAATACATTATGCATTATTTTTGTTTTAGCTGCATAATGTCTTATGCATTACTTTTTTTAACTTTTCTGGTTATGCGTCAGTTTTTTTTAGATGCATAAGACATTATGCATTATTTTGTTTTAGCTGCATAATGTCTTATGCATTACTTTTCTCACTTTTCTGGTTATGCATCAGTTTTTTTTT
>NC_039359.1:53545819-53549301 GCF_003573695.1 Papaver somniferum
AGATGCATAAGACATTATGCATTATTTTGTTTTAGCTGCATATTGTCTTATGCATTACTTTTTTCACTTTTCTGATTTATGGATTTTTATGCACGTGCATAATGTCTTCTGCATCATTTTGTTTAGTGCATAAGACATTATGCATTATTTTGTTTTAGCTGCATAATGTCTTATGCATTACTTTTTTTTCACTTTTATGGTTATGGATCAGTTTTTTTTAGATGCATAATACATTATGCATTATTTTTGTTTTAGCTGCATAATGTCTTATGCATTACTTTTTTTCACTTTTCTGGTTATGCATCAGTTTTTTTTAGATGCATAAGATATTATGCATTATTTTGTTTTAGCTGCATAATGTATTATGCATTACTTTTCTCACTTTTCTGGTTATGCATCAGTTTTTTTTAGATGCATAAGACATTATGCATTATTTTGTTTTAACTTGACATGCAATATTCCCCAAACCTAAAATATGTACTGTTACATATTGAAATGTAGTGTTGTTTAACTAATACATACTAAAATTTAGTATGTCAATTTATATGTGTACTACATATCAATATGTTGTCTGCAATTTGTACTTCATTTTGAAAAGTTATATGTTGTACCATACTGATATGTAATGTGTACAAAACTTTTTGATATGTAGTCTGCAATTTGTACTTCATTTTGACAAGTTATATGAGTAAGGTTCCTCAGGAAAAAAGTAAATCAAATCAAAAACAAAGCCTAATATGTACTTCATATTGACATGCAATATTCCCAAAACCTAAAATATGTACTGTTACATATTGAAATGTATTGTTGTTTAACTAATACATACTAAAATTTAGTATGTCAATTTATATGTGTATTACATATCAATATGTTGTCTGCAATTTGTACTTCATTTTTACAAGTTATATGTTGTACCATACTAATATGTAATGTGTAAAAAACTTTTGGTTTACAAAAACAGCAAAAAACCAAGGGAAAGAAAGCAGATGATGCTCCTGAAGCAAAAAGAAAAAGAAAAACAGCAGCGGCAACTACTAAAGCAAAAGGAAAAAAAGTGACAAAGGCTGGTACTCCTTCACCACCAGCAAAGGGGAACAAAGCACTTGTCCTGAGAGCTGCTACTCCTTCTCCAAAACGAAAGGGAAAAGCAAAAAGGGGGAAAGCAAAAGCGCTCCTGAAAGAAGGTTTGTAATGTTAAAACTGAAGATAATTCTTAATAATACCAGTATGTTGTGGTTATAAAATTACCAGTATGTTGTGGTATTTGATATGTAGTTGTTTCATGTTCATGGTAGATACATTAACTACATATTTGATATGGTGTAGGGGAAGAGAATTGGAAGAAAGAAGCTGCCTTGAGAGCTGCTACTCCTTCACCAAAAACAAAAGGGGGGAAGAAAATGTAGAAGGTATGTAGTACAACTACATATAAGAACAAAGTTGTTGTAGTATTGAAAGTGGTAGTAAAAATTTCGTTGCTCGGACTTGAAAAGATTTTTAAAACAAAAATATATACAAAATTGTCACAGGATCAAGAGACACTAGGACTTCGGATTCCACCATTAATCACATTCAATCAGTTCATATAACGACTCATAACTATTCTAGCTCTTTTGTTGACTCTTTTATTTGCCAAAAATAGATTTTGTAAAACATCAATTGTAAATCACAAGCATGGTGCATCAAAAGCTCTTACGTCTAAGCATACACCATCAAACGAAATCACAACTAATTAATAAAAGTGCAAAAGTCATAAAGAATCGATCATAGTTACCAAACGTTTGTGAAATAAGGCTTCCTCCGTCATCCCAGTGTTGGGGTTTATCTCTTCATGGTAAAAACACACACAAAATAATCACTCATTGCTGAATAGGTGTTTTTATTGAAGAAATAAGATGAAACAGAAATTCGCAACGCTGCCGAAGTATTACAGCGTCGCTGTTACAAAACAGATGATGCTGTTTATATACGATAGTAACGATATGCTGTAAAGAAACGACAGTTTGATTTCGCTGTAAGTACTGTGGAAAAACGACAGACTCTGCGAGTCCGTTCTTCCTTCTTCGTCTTCCTCTTCGAGCAGCAGCAGCAGCAGCAGGTATGATTTCTGTTCTTCGTTTCTCTGCGTTCCAAGTGACCCCAAAACTCTTGATCAAACTTCTCTGACTCAAAGGAAACTCTTTTATACCCAGCAACAACTCATTAACTGCCCAAAAATCTTCACAGTAATTCGAGAATATTTTTCTCAATATTTTTTCCTGTTTTACAAAAATCATGTCCCCAAATCTTTACACGTCTTCTGAAACTCTCTGAATCCTTCCTAATCTGGATATATTCGAATCCCAGCTGTATATCTTCTCATAACGCACGTATATCCTCCAACAGAATCCAATATTCTGAAAATATTCTCACGTCTCTGTTTACTTTGTTCTCCTATTCTAGCCCAAGTTGATCGATTAAATTGCTTGTACTAACTCTGTTTAGTGTACTCAAGTCCAGCCCAATGGATTTCGGGTGTTGAATCTCTTCAAAACAGCCCAAGAATTCAAATCAAAAATTCATGCAGATGTGAAGAACATTTCCCGCCATTTTGAATTTTCAAATCGTGAAGAACGGTGTCCCCCTAACCACTGTTGGGTGTCCCCTTAGTAATTTGGGCTGAAATAGTAATTTTTCTGGTTTCCTCCGGGACATTTCTGGGACGTTTCCGGTACATTTCTGGGGCGCCTCCAGGACATTGCTCCGGGGTGTAAATCATCATTTTTTTGAGCAACTCTTTCCATACAAGGGTATTTTCTCCAAAAACACCTAAACAAACATAAAAACACAATATTAGTACAAAAATAGAGTTCCAACAATACAGGCATTGAGGACAAATTAGACACAAAAATGTGTCTATCAAATACCCCCAAACTTATTATTTCCTAGTCCTCGAGCAAAATTTATTCTTGAAAAGTGACCGAGTTAATCTCGGGTGGGTTTATCAGAGGTGTACCCACAAAAACCAATATTCCAGACCCTAGCTATCTACGAAAAATCTTGGAAAGCACTAAAGAACCTCCTTGGTTGGCATACTTATTAATTACAGGAGGAAGTACCCTGACGCGAAATTACAATTGCTGTATACGAGTTTGCACTCAAGCATACTAAAATTCATATAAGTGACAGAGCTCTACTAAGATAGTTTCACGATGGACATCATACTCGGAGTCAGACTAATCACATGAAAAGATTAAGAAGATGGAAAAAGAAAAATGTAGATGGTTGAAAAGTGAACGGTGTTTCCCATATCTGTCTGAAGGCCTCTGCCAAGGTGAACCTAACCTAAATGACTGAGATACCGGTCTGACTAATATTAACACACTGGCATATACAAGGGAACCAGTGGTCAATAACTTAAATCTAGATCAACAAACTGGCAAATACAAGGGAACCAGCAGTTGACTACACATAACCATTCATTTTTTTTTTTTTTTTTTTTT